>NC_037673.1:156368237-156655411 GCF_003255815.1 Theropithecus gelada
TTTTGAGACGGAGTCTCGCTCTGTAGCCCAGGCTGGAGTGCAGTGGCCGGATCTCAGCTCACTGCAAGCTCCGCCTCCCGGGTTCACGCCATTCTCCGGCCTCAGCCTCCCGAGTAGCTGGGACTACAGGCGCCCGCCACCTCGCCCGGCTATTTTTTGTATTTCTTAGTAGAGACGGGGTTTCACCGTGTTAGCCAGGATGGTCTCGATCTCCTGACCTCGTGATCCGCCCATCTCGGCCTCCCAAAGTGCTGGCTCCACAGTTAATATTCACCTTCTGCAGAGCTGACCTCCCGGACCTCACTTTACCCTAGCCCTGTTTCTTTGCCACTGGGTGCAGCTCAGCATGAAGAGTGCACGAGTGAGAGCCAGGGGCCTCCTTGGGGGATGAAGAACAAGTACTGCCCAAGTTGCTACATTGCTCAGATGCATTCTTACCCTGAAAGGGTCACAGTCCCTTGCCTCTACAGGGAGTGAGGAATGAGGCTGCCTTGGTGTGGCTCAGAAAACATATTGAGGCTTGGCAGCACCTGAGAACATTTTGAAAAACTTCCTACCAGGTTTTATTTGTTTTGTTCACAGGCCCTTAAAGTTAGCAACAGAAATCACCTCTGAGGGTTTGGTTCCTGACGGCTCTCCAGTTCTCAACAGCTGTGGAGGGCCTCGCCTGGCCCATTTCCCTGACCAACCACTCCCTGCCCCTGTCAGGCCCCTCCTACCACAGAGGAGGCCACAGCCGCAGGTCAGCTCCAGGCAAAGGCACAGGGTAATTCGAGGCTGCAAATCACCACCACGATAATACTACTAGTGAGTTAGGGAATGATTCACAGAACGAGACGCCAAGTTAAATACATGTATCCTCTCATCTAATGGTCAGAACAACCCACAAAGGAGGCATAACTATTTATCAGATAAACTGAGGCATGCAGAGCAACTCACCCAGTTGCACAGCTAGTATGTGGCAGAACCTGGATGCAAACCTGGCTCTGATTCTAAAACTGAGGCCTCTTGGCCCTCCAGCCTCCCATTTCCCAGTGCTTCCCTTGGGGAGCTGCCTCTCCTACTGCCCCCTCAGGTACCCAGCCCCCTGCACCTAGATTTTATCACATAAGCATCCAGTTCTTCCGATACGTAGCTGCTTTGTCTCAGTTCGTCGTTAATTTTATTACCCTGGGAAAGTCCCTTCATTCGCCTGGGCCTCAGTTTCTTCATCAGTAAAATGGGGGTGCCCAGTCTATCTTATAGAATCAGTCCAGGCACTAAATCAGTTGGTGTGCCGCTGAGGCCCCAGGAACCTGGGATGGGCACATAACTGTAAAGTCTTCTTATGACAATGCAGAAGTGACTCACGTGGTCGAGCTGCCCAAGCCCTTCCTGTAGGCGGTGAGCACTCAGCAGGTTTCCACAAATAGATTCAAGCAACAGGTGTCTGCACCCTGGGTAGCTCGGTACCTGCCAACTCTGCTGGCAATCCTCTCTCTTGGCTCTTTCCACAGAGAGAGGTCACATTCCATGGCCCAGCAGCCCAGCACAAGGAAACAGCCCTGCCCACACACAAGAAATAGTGGGCATTAGGGGTTCTGCTCGTTTTTAAAAGGCTTATGAGCCTCCAAGGCAGAGGAGAGAAGAGCAGGGAGACCAGGTCTAAAGGGAGGGTGGAGACTCTCCGTGTTCCCAGCTGTGGAACAGAAGCACTGTCTCCTCAGGGTGGAGGCCAGCGGCTTTCCCAACGGGCAGACTATGAACTGCTGTGCTCAGACTTCAGACTTGGGTCTGGCTTAAAAGGAGCATAGAAGCCCATGTCATATTTGCTAGGTTAGTTTCCTAGGGCTGCCATAATGAAGTACCACAGACTGGTGACTTAGAACAACAGCAATGTGTTGTCTCACAGTTCTGGAGGCTGGAAGTCCAAGACCAAAGTGTTGGTGGGGTCATGCTCCTTCGGAAACCTGTAGGGAAAACATCCTTCCTTGCCCCTTCCAACTTCCGGTAGCACCAGGCATTGTGAGACAGGATCACTCCAGGCTCTGCATTTTCGGCTTGGCATTCTCCCTGCTTTACTTCTGTGCATGTCTACCTCTGTATCCAAATTTCCCCCACAGTGTTTGTTTTTGTTTTGTTTTGTTTGAGACAGGGTCTCACTCTGTCACCCAGGTTGGTTGGAATGCAGTGGTGCAATCTCAGCTCACTGCAACCTCCACCTCCCAGGCTCAAGCGATCCTCCCATCTCAGCCTCCCAAGTAGCTGGAACCACAGGCACACACCACCATACCTGGTTAATTTTTTGTAGTTTTCATAGTGACAGAGTTCCACAATGTTGCCCAGGCTGGTCTCGAACTCCTGAGCTCCAGTGATCCGCCCACCTCAGCCTCCCAAAGTGCTGGGATTATGGGTGTGAGCCACTGTACCTGCCCTTCTTATAAGCACACCAGGCATTTTGGATCCCAGCCCACCCTAATGATCTCATTTTAACTTGATTACCTCTATGAAGGTCCTATTTCTAAATAAGGTCACATTCTGAGGTACTGGGGATAAGGACATCAATGTACCTTTTTGGGGGGACACAATTCAACGCATAATACCTGCCTTCACACTGTGTTTAGTGGGGAAAAAATGGGAGCTCAAAAGATTTGAGTTTGAGCCCCAGTTCTGCCAATAACTGGCTGCTTGGTTTCGATGAGTGATTTTGACCACAGTTTCTCCTCTTGCTTACTTGGGGAAAAGATTAAATGAGATCATAGAAATCACCAAATTTATAGCCTGAAGTGGCCTCTGAGATCATCCAACATTTCCCAGAGTGTGCTCACCAGAATATTAATCCTACAAAGTCCCCTTGGGATAAAAAGGAGGGCTGGATGTGTGAGTCCCTCTCTGAGACTCTCAATGTGCATTAGCAGAGGGAAGGTCCTGAGAAGTTGCACAGTAAAGAAGCCTTTCTTTACTGTTTGTCCCTGCATCTCCCAGACTCATTTCACTATGAACACTGTTATTTGGGTGTCCATAAATGTTTGTCCCTGCATCTCCCAGAGTCATTTCACTATGGACACTGTTATTTGGGTACTCCCTGGTAGCAATCTCTTGATCACTGATCTACATTTGGAAAATGCTCACATAGGTTAACCCCTGTAGTGCACATTAGAGAACCAGGGTTTAGACTTAGATCACTTTTTACCACTCCCAAATCCCTGTCTTAGGCTCAGCTTTGAGGAAAACCCAAATTGAGACAGATGGTTGTTCCTGGGATAAAAACAGCTTTACTGCTAATTTTAAATTTTTAACATTATATATAATACTATGTACTCAGTAAATTTTCAAACAACACAGAAAAGAATAAGGGAGATAAGTAAAACTCACCTTAAATCTTCCTACCCTAAATTAACCAGCTGATGTGGGTTACTTCTTTATTACTCTATTATTTCTGCCACTTTTTTTTTTTTTTTCTTGAGACAGGGGCTCACTCTGTTGCCCAGGCTGCAGTACAGTGGCGCAATCTCCACTCACTCCAACCTCCGCCTCCCAAGCTGAAGCGATTCTCATGCCTCACCCTCTCATGGGAGTACAGGCACACACCACCACACATGGCTAATTTTTGTATTTTTAGTAGAGATGGGGTTTTGCCATGTTGGCCAGGCTGGTCTTGAAATTCTGGCCTCAAGTGATCCACCCACCTCAGCCTCCTAAAGTGCTGGGATTACAGGTGTGAGCCACTGTGCCCAGTCACTTCTGCCACCTTTTGATTACACCAAGAAGTAATGAGGCTTAGGAACTGAGATAGGAGTTGAACCCAAAATCAGTGAGTTCAGAAGCATATCCCGACATGAGTTGTTGCTTAAATTATAGGCAAGCCCCTTGGTCTCCCTGTGCCCGATTCCTCCTTACTCCTTTAGAGAGCAAGTGTCTATGGCAGAGTCTGAAAATTGATCATATTCATGGCTACCATTTATTGGGTTCCTACTATGTACACATAATATTATGTTACATATTATTGGATCCAAGAAATTAACCCTCACGTCTACCCAAGGAAGCAGGTGATACCGTTAAGGCTTTGAGAGTTTGACTTGCCTCAGATTTCACAGCTGCTAGCAGCCATCGAGCCAGTCTGAAACTGACTTCCAATTCTGCCTGACTCTGAAACTTTCTGCATAACTGTAACTCTGTGACTTCATACACCATATGCAGCAAACATCAGTCCTATTTTCTGACCTCTCGGCTCCTGTTAAATGCCTTTGCTATGTTTGGAATAGTTTTAGCCCTGTGGATCCTACTACTCCAAAGCAAAACCCAGAAGATTCCAGTCAAATCTCAGTCTCCCTTGCAGATTTGATGGAAGGGTGTCCAAGGCTTGGACAATCAGACACATTCCTATAAGACCTTGATTCTAAGAGAGCAACTCAAGGAAAGAGACTTTCCAGAGATTCATTGTGCTGGCAAGGATGGCAGCAAGAGGTCTGGCTTTTGGGGTGACAATGTTTGCAAGGATGAGATCTTGGCACAGCAACAGGGGTGGTTGCTTCTAGGGCTTAGTGGGACAACAGCAGGGGTAATGGTCCCTCCGTCAGTCTAGTTCTATGGAGCGGTGTTTTCATTGTTCCTTAAGTTTACCTTCAGACCTTGCTCTCCATCTCTCCTGACGATTCTGAGAGCTCTCAATATCCTTTCAATAAATTCCTTCCCTGCCCAATCAGCCAGAGTCAGCTTCTGTTGCTTGCTCCCAGAAAACCTGACAGGCATGTGCTGTATCAGTGAGAGAGAGAGAAACCTCGCACTACACAGAACTCTAGTGGCTTTGCATGTCTACAAACTACAAAGCAATGAAAAGAGTTGGCCAGTTTCTGATCAATTTCATTAACATAAACAACAAATTCATTAGATCCCAAAGTGAACTGTTGGCCAAAGTGGTACAAATTGGTTTAAACCATATTGATTCTATTACCTCACAATTTCCTAATTTCCAATTCACATTATATTTTGTGCCTTGAGTACGGGTGTTAGAAGCCAACAGGAAAACTAGACTTTCTGGAATGAATCTTCTGAAATAAATTTAATTGAAAATCATATTTATTCTTTAATCCAGTGATTCTCAAACTTTTTAGGCTCAAAACACCTTAAAAATATTAAAGATTCAAACAGATTTTGAGTTGGATCTGTCTATAGTGAGACAGTGGCATTGTTTGAAATTTCTGCAAATCCCTTTAGTGTCTGGCTTTTTGGAAGACAGCTGGGTTCTCACATTTCCTTCTGCATTTAGTCTGTTGTGTGTCTCACAACATGTAACCTCTGGAACACTCCACTGTACACTTGTGAAGATTGACAATGAAATGTAAAATATCATTTTAACATTATTATGAAAAGAGTTTGACCTTACACACCTCCTGGAAAGACCTCTGCAGTCTACATTTTGAGAACTGCTGGCCTAATCTCTAAACCTTTTCATGTCTTACATCTTAGATTGCAACTGATTCACATGACAAGTCCCTTTTACACCCTTACTGTTAACCTAATAATGTGGTCTCGTCCTTCAGAACCATTCTATTCACTGGACCCTAATCTCTCTGCTTGATTAGAAGCCATTCTGCTCAAAAATCAGAAAACCTAGTTCTGCCACTAACTGGCTACATGATGCTAGACAGGTCAGGGACCTTGGATAGGTCCATCGGTCTCTCTGGGCATTAGTTCTGCACTTGCCAAACAGATACTTATTTAACTTATAAGACTACTTAAATACCAAATAGGATGGTACACATGAAAATACTTACAGCACACATATATGAAAGAATACTATTCCATTATTTGAATGGTTGTATTACTTTGGTTGCTTTGGGTTGCCAGTAACAGAAAATCTAATTCAAATATCCTTAAAAAGATTGGCTCATTTAACTGAAATGCCTAGAAGTGGTCCAGATCTCAGGCATGGTTTGACCCAGAGGTTCCTGAGGGAGTGTGGGCTCTGAATCATGTTTTCCGCCATACTTTCAACTCTGCAACTCTGCTCTGTGTTGCTTCAGCCTCAACTATTCCTTTTTCTGTTAGTAACAATAACCACTGAACTTCCTATCCCACCTGCTTATGGCGTACCACTCAAAGCAAGAGAAAGCACCCATTCCAGAAGCTTCCATGAAAGAGACAGAAACTTTTTTTTTTTTTTTGAGATGGAATCTCACTCTGTCACCCCACCTGGAGTGCAGTGTGCTATCTCGGCTCACTGCCAGCTCCGCCTCCTGGGTTCATGCCATTCTCCTGCCTCAGCCTCCCATGTAGCTGGGACTACAGGTACCCGCCACCACACCCGGCTAATTTTTTGTATTTTTAGTAAAGACGGGGTTTCACTGTGTTAGCCAGGATGGTCTTGATCTCCTGACCTTGTGATCTGCCCACCTCGGTCTCCCAAAGTGCTGGGATTACAGGCGTGAGCCACCATGCCCGGCCAAGAGAGAGAAACTTTCTATCTCAGAAGTCCTCAGCAAATGTTTCCTCTTTGATCCAAAATGAGTCAAGTGTCCATCCTGAACCAATTGCCAAGGTATAGGTAATAAGATAAGCTGATTGGCAAAGCTAATCAAAGTGCACCCTGGAGCTAGGATGGGATGACTTATGCAAACTATATGGTTTGGAAATTCTGTGTTCTGTTAAGAAATGACAAAGTTGGAATAGTTGTTCAGAGAACAAGCAATGAAAGTCCAATACAACATCACAGATCTGTATTTCTTGACCACCAAAGATAATCACAATGTACTATACACTGAAAAGCTAAAGAAGAGGAGTATGTCTATGAAGATTTTCATCTTACAAAATGTATGTATATGCATGTACACATATATGTATATGTATAATATATACACACATATGTGTGTGTATGTATGTGTGTGTGTGTACACATACTGTATCTGCTCAGTGGTAATGACTGGGGTGGGATTATGGATAACAAGCATTTTTGTTTGTTTTTGTTTCTCTACCTTTTACATAATTAAAAAGTATAGTATTTTATGTAAAATTTCAATATAGGAACAAAGTCTAAGATACAATGTGAAGCATGTTCACCAACTATCCCATTTCCTGCTCCTAGCACCCTCTAGTCTTCCGTCCTAGGACCTAAGGCTGACCTCACCTACCATCTTTCATGCCACCTAATGGAACTCTAGGCAAAGGGTTGAGCCAGGCTCAAGAAACTTCTCCCATCTCTGTACATTTTGCTTCAATATCCCTAAAAAAATCACGAAACTAGGATCTCTTGCTCAGAATAGAAAGCAGTCTATTTTCATTCATAAGCAATTCTAATTTCACTGGTCCTCTTCCCTCTCTTTCCCTCTCCCCAAGCCCTCCACCAACTCCCATGACCTCATCATGGTATTTAGAATAATAGCCTTTTCCCACAGGTCATCAGCTTCTAAAATAAATATATTTCCATCCGCGGAAGCTGCAGAGTCACTGGAACTATTATACCTCGGTTCAGAGTCACAAGCTCATTAAAGACTGATTATTGTGCTTTCCAAAAAGAACGGCAGTGGAAGAAGCAGGATGATTATTTTTTATTTAACTGAGGAAGGAGATGCACAGGCAGATTACCGTAAAAGTCGGCCTCTGGAGGAGGTAGTTGAGACAGCTAGGAGGTAAGAAAATGAGAGAAAAACAACAACAATCTAAATTCTTGATAATCTGAATTTCCCTGGAAGACACCAACAACAATGAGGCAGTTTGATAAGAAGGAAGAAAACTTAAGAATAGAAATCAGGAATTCTAGATCCCATTCTGTTCCTTCCTCCAGTGGGACTTTGTCTACGTCCCTGAGCCTTCAAAATTGGGTTAAATCAAGGATGGCGAATGACTGACCTCCCTCCACTACCCTTTCCTTCCTCCTCCTGGCAGCATCACTGATCCATCCCAGCACCTTTCCAAGTGAACCCAGATGTGGTCCTAGAAGCAACACTGTGCTCTGAGCAGCCACTCTCCATTTATCAAAATGGGCACATGAGGCTGTCTATTATCCCTAGCCTAAAGATTTCTAAAATGCCCATAAAATTCTGACATTCTGATTTGCCTCTGCTGCGCTGCCTACTTCACTTGCTAAAAGCTTATGGCTGGCATTTAACAATCAGTCAAAACATCATTTATTAACATCACTTATAAAAACAACTGCCGGGTGCGGTTGCTGACACTTGTCATCCCAGCACTTTGGGAGGCCGAGGCAGGCAGATCACAAGGTCAGGAGATCGAGACCATCCTGGCTAACACGATGAAACCCCGTCTCTACTAAAACTGCAAAAAATTAGCCAGGCATGGTGGCGGGTGCCTGTAGTCCCGGCTACTCGGGAGGCTGAGACAGGAGAATGGCGTGAACCCGGGAGGCGGAGCTTGCAGTGAGCCAAGATCGGGCCACTGCACTCCAGCCTGGGCGATAGAGTGAGACTCTGTCTCAAAAAAAAAAAAAACAATAGTTATGATACATTGACTTTTGAGAGGAGATGGAAACAATGGTAACACATCAAACTTTAAATGTCAAAGGGACTGTCACATGCAAGAGGCAGTCAGTATAATCTGTGCAATACCCAAGAGACAGGACAGGGGCCCTGGAGTGCAGGTTACAGGAAGACTAAGGGCGTTGTTTGCAAGACAATGAACTGATCCATACAAGAGCATTTCTCAGTCTCTGGAGCAGGCAAAATGGCCTCAGCCACCTCCGGGGGAGGCTGTAGAACACCAGTCGCAAGACCAACACCTACAAAGTCCAGGCAGGTGATGTAGTTAGGGTATGTGGCAGGGTGTGGTGAGCAGAGAGCACAGGTCTGGTCTGGAGGGGACAGTCACTTTGCATCCCCACATTTCTCCCTCCCTCCATTCCCTGCCTTCCAACTGCCCTACGTCCTTTCATTCAAGCCTCCTTCCTATTGTTTTCCCTGCTAAGCAACCTGTCGTGTCTGTCTACGTGGAAGCATACATAAAGAATGAGAAGATAGCGTGAGTGGCATAAATGAGGTGCCATGGGAACAAGAGCAAAGAGAAATGGATTTGGTATAATGGGATTGATGGAGAATAAGACATTGGCTCTGGACTTTAAGAGGGGGTTGGGGTCTAATGTGCATAGTTAAAAAGGAAGTGTCCACACAGGGGCCTGACGTGGGGTTGGGGGAGCGGGGAGGGATAGCATTAGGAGATACACCTAATGGAAATGATGAGTTAATGGGTGCAGCACACCAACATGGCACATGTATACATAAGTAACAAACATGCACATTGTGCACATGTACCCTAGAATTTAAAGTATAATAATAATAATAATAATAATAAAGGAAGTATCCTCCAGGCAGGAAGACAGCAAGAGCAAAGGCACTGAGGAAGGAAGATGTTGGAGCAAAGAGAATATGAAGAAGAGGCCGGGCGCGGTGGCTCAAGCCTGTAATCCCAGCACTTTGGGAGGCCGAGGCGGGCGGATCACGAGGTCAGGAGATCGAGACCATCCTGGCTAACATGGTGAAACCCCGTCTCTACTAAAAATACAAAAAACTAGCCGGGCGTGGTGGCGGGCGCCTGTAGTCCCAGCTACTCGGAGGCTGAGGCAGGAGAATGGCCTGAACCCGGGAGGCGGAGCTTGCAGTGAGCCGAGATCGCGCCACTGCACTCCAGCCTGGGTGACACAGCGCGAGACTCCGTCTCAAAAAAAAAAAAAAAAAAAAAAAAGAATATGAAGAAGGACATAAAGCAGAACTACAGATCCCAGGCAGGTCATGAAGGTGCTCAGATGCTTTGCAAAGTAACTTGGGCTTTATGATACAGGTTAGAGATTTTCACATTGTTCCTTGATTCTCAGCTTTCCCAGGATAACCCTCCTAGCTGCTTGCCCTACTCCTTACTCATGCCTTGCCTCAGGAAGGAAATGGAAAATTGGTACAACTCATCTGACCGATGGGTTTGGGAGGAGGAAAGAGTGTGGCTGACTCAGTCTCTGGGGACCTGCCTACTGCAGAGCATTTGTGCTCTGAGCTAACCCTGCCATGGCATCAAAGGCAAAGGTCTTCCCCACAGCAAAGTGCATAGTGGCCTCACTCTGCAACCAGGTAAATCTAATTCAGGGGTGGCTTTATTAAAAAGCCCGATTAGCCAGTACACCTAAAAGCTGCATTCTCCAAGCAGCCTAATAAAGAATGAAGGTGAACTTTTGTTCCTCACTTGCCTCAAGTGGTTTCCTCAAGTGATTCAGAACTCAGGCTTGCAATGGTGGTGAAAGCGATGGTTGGCAACTGGGCACAGTGGCTCACGCCTGTAATCCCAACATTTTGGGAGCCCAAGGCAGGCAGATCACAAGGTCAGGAGATCAAGACCATCCTGGCTAACACAGTGAAATCCTGTCTCTACTAAAAAATACAAAAAGTTAGCCAGGCGTGGTGGCAGGTACCTGTAGTCCCAGCTCCTTGGGAGGCTAAGGCAGGAGAATGGCAGGAACCCAAGAGGTGGAGTTTGCAGTGAGCCAAGATCGCGCCACTGCACTCCAGCCTGGGTGACAGAGCGAGACTCCGTCTAAAAAAAAAAAAGCTGTGGTTGGCCCTGAAGCACCAACAACAAACCCCTCCCCAGATCTACCCAATTTCATGGGTTGAACCCCAAGCGTATGCCTTTGAAAAAGTTTCCAAAGTGTTTCAAATACACAAATAACTTCATTATTTGTGTAGTAATAACCCCTGACATAAATACTGGAGAATCATAGAAGGTTTTTGAGCAGGAAATATGTGATGGAGATTGATAGTTGCCTACCCAAGTATATATATTCCCCATCATCTTTATTTACAAAACCTCCAGTTTTATTTAGAGCATAAATGTGCCCCCCAAAAAGGACAACATTTCCCAGGCTCCCTTGCAGGTAGATATGGCCATGCAACCGAGTACTGGACCATGAGATAAAAGCAAAAGTGTTGTGGTGGCAGCTTTTGAGAAACTCTGAAAAGGCAGCTGGCATTGGCTCTTTTTTCCATCATGTTTAACCTCTTCCTCTAAACTTCTGCCTGGAATGTGGATGTGATGGCTGGAGCACTAGCTGCCATCTTGAACACTGAGTACAATGGCCACATTCTTGGCCAAAGAGAGCTAAAAGCTGCCAGAAACCTGAATCCCTGATTGCCATGGAACCACCCCATATTAGAAAAGGAAATAAAGCCCTATCTTGCTCAAGCCTCTATTCTTAGTTTTGGGTCACCTGCTGCTGAACCTAATCCTAACCGGAAGAGAAGGAATACAAACCAGAATGTGCTTTAATCACACCACTCCAGTGCCATGTTAGACACACTCAAATTATTCAGTCAACAAATTGAGGACCCATAAGATGCCAGGCACTGGGGACAAAACAAGAGACAATGCAGATTATATCCTGCCCTCTTATTACTTACAATATATTGTAGGGTATAGGTGATTATTAATTAAACAAACAATTACAAACTGTACCAAGAACAATAAAGGAAACACATGTGGTACTGAGATAATAGGGGAGGTAGTAGTGATCAGAAAACCTACGGTAGCTACGGTAGTCAGAGAAGCTTCTCTGAGGAGGTGATAGTTAAACAGAGGCCTGAAGAAGGAAAGGAATCAGCCATGTGAAATGGGGGTGGAAGGAGGAGCTTTGCATATAGAAGTATGGCACATGCAAAGGCCCTGGGGCAGGAAGGGCCTGGTCAGAAAAAGAAACTGAAAGTAGAACAGGGTAGCTGGGGCATCAGTGGAGCAGAGATCATCATTCTCATAGGAACTGGCATGACCCATTGACAAGGGACAAGTTCATTTGAACATGTATCTTGCTAGACTTCATTTTAAACATTTACATCTCATGTGAAGTAACTTTCTGAGTATAATGGATACCTCTGTGAGACCAAATGGAATGTAATCATGGCCAAAAGGAAGGGGCAGACAAGCTTTCATATACTGTGGCGTTGAGGGAAGTGGTGGTGGAAAAACAGATGGTTTTTCTTGTTGGGAAATAAACTTCAAGGAGAGAAGAATATGTCCTTTGAGTTTATTCATATAAGTCCACAAAGCTCTGCTTTCTTAGCCAAACACACCACACCCCAGGAACCTTCAGATACCAAATATTAGCATCTTTCCACCGGAAAGGCAGTGGTCAGTGGTAGCATGTCAGGATGAAAGGGAGGTACAATTTTTTAAAAAGGGGAAAGTTGCAATGCTGATGATAAGGAAGAATGATGGAAGAATCTAAATTTCTGGCATTTATCTAAACCTAGTTGCAAATATCACCTAGAACAGAAAATTAAGCAAAGATTCCTTATAAAAGCAAGTTGATGCTCCCAAAGCATTGGCTGTCAACCCCAGGGAGGCTAAGCCCACTGGGACCCTGGCTTCAAAGTTTCAAATAGAGACACTGGGTCCATTCCAAAGATCTAGGTTCAGTAAGCTGGGGATAGGACCCAGGAATCTGCCCTTTTAACAAGCACCAGGTGTTTCTGCGATCACTGAGAAACACTGCCCCATCTGGGTTTGGGGAGTGGAAAACAAGGCCAGAGGAAGACTAGAGGAATAGAGACTCATCGGGTCTGCACAGCCCCGAGCTGCATTCATACTGGGCTCCATCCAGACACCCTCAACAACTCCTTGCCGGCTCCCACTCTGTTGTCTGCTGGCAAAACCCCAACCCTGAATAAATTCCACTTCCCAGAACCCCTAGCAGCTCACACTGTGGCTACAAAAGACGACAGACACAGCTGAGTAGTCTCACTTTAACTTTCAGGCCACAAATTTCAAATCCCCGCTGATCCTTGGACTAAAGCCAATGACTCCCTCCATGCTGGGGGACCCCATTGCTTCTCTCCTACTTGGGGACTACTTGGGATATATTTCTCCCCATTCTCTCCTATATGAACAGCCTTTCACTCTTTGCTGGATCATTCCTTAGGCCTATAGAGACTCACAGTAATATTTCCCATCACCTTCACACCCACATCCCCCTCCAGCTAACACACTCTTTCCTCTGCATCCCTTAGTGCAAACTTCCTTGAAAAAAAATTGTCTCTTCTTGCCAGCTTCAATCCCTCCCCCACTCATTGTCTTTGCCATCTTCTTCAGCAAGGCTTCCAATCCTCTACTCTACTGAAAGATCTCCTCTTAAAGTACCAAACCAATTCTTGTCACCAATCCAATGGGTCACCAGTGCTTTGCCCCCATAATTCTTACCTGTGCTGCTAGCAGCATATGGCACAGTCAATCACACCCCACTTTGTTGTAACGCTTTTATCACTAGACATCTAGGACCCCTGTCCTGGTTTCTCTATCAACTCTTTGGACTTTCTTGTCTTTTTTTTTTTTTTCGCTACCAGATCTTCCTGACCTGTTGATATAGGAGGGCCCCTGAGCTCTGCCCTGGGTCTTCTCTCCAAATTCTATCCTTACTGTCTTGATGACCTCATCCAGCCCTGTGGCTTTAAATACCATCTATATCCTCACCCCAAATTTATATCTTCTGCCCTGACATTTCCTCTAAATTGCAGACTTGGATTATCTAACTTCTCACTCAACATTGCCCTTTGAACATCTTTTCAGGCATGTCAAACTTAGTATGTGCAAACCAAATCAAACTCTCGATCTCCCTTTCTCACTCCCATTTTTAAAAGTATATGCTCCTCCCTCAGTGCTTTCCTTTGTAGCAAATGGCACCTGATTCACCCAGAGTTTCAGGCTAAAACTGTATCATCCTTAACACATCTCTTTCTCTCACACTTTACCTCCAATCTCACAGCACTTCCTGTGCAATTCCAAGCTCCAACATCACAATGCATCTTAAATCTGACCACTTTTCACCACCTCCACCCAACACTGTGGCCCATCATCCTTCCACTAGACAACTCCAGGAGTTTCTCAACTCCTCTCCCTGTTTCTGCTCCCATGGTCTGTTCACACAACGCCAGAGGGGCCTCCTCCATCATTGAGTCACATCATGTCATTTCCTTGACCAACACTTTCTTGTCACACTTGGAATCAAGTCAAAAGCCTTTATCAGGAACAGCAAACTCCCACTCTAGGTTCAGCCTGCCTGACAACCCCATCGTCCACCACTGTTCTCCTCACTCACTCGACCCAGCTCTTCTTGCTGTCCTTCAAACACCCCAAGCTGAGCCTCACCTCCATGCCTGTGCCTCCATTCTACCTGGAAGACATTCCCTTCAGCTTTCCCATGGCTCCTGCCTGCACTTCATGTCTCAAAACAAACGTCACCACCACAGAGGGCCTTCTCCTTCCCACCTCATTCTCTCTTCCTTCACCTTGCTTTCTTTTTCTTCATAACGCTTAAAACTACCTCTAGTAGGCTGAATAACAACCCCCAAAGATGTCCACATCCTAAACCCTGGAGCCTGTGAATGTTACCTTACCTGGAAAAAGAAGCTTTGCAGGGGTGATTAAGTTAGGGATCTTGGGAAAGAGAGATTATCCTGGATTAGCCACATGAGCCCGATATAAGCACAGGGGTCTTTATAAGAGGGAGGCAGGAAGGTCAGAGTCAGAGGAGGAGATGTGAGGATAAAAGCAGAGGTTCAAGTGACATGAGGAAGGGATGAGCCGAGGAACACGGGCCGCTTCTATAAGCTGAAAAAGGCAAGAAAGGGGTTCTCCCCGAGAAACTCCAGAAGGAACATCCCTCTGCCATCACCTTGATTTCAACTCAGTGTGACACATGTCAGACTGCTAACATCCAGAACTGCAGGCTAATACATCTGTGTTGTCTTAAGCCACTCTGTTTGTGGTGACTTGTGATGTTAACAGCAGGAAACTAACACACTAATTGATGCTATATTAATATTTCATATTTTTGCTTAATATCCTTTCCTCCAAAGAATGCAAACTCCATGAGGGGCAGGGACTTAGGGTGTTCTTTGAAGCATTTCCAGCACCTGAAACATGCTCAGGCAACATCTAGAATATTTATTGAATGAATAAACAAACACTCCAAGTTGGTCGAGTTTTTTTCAATGATGAAAGACAAGAAGAAATTGGAGCTTGAAATTAGAAGTGACAGGCCAGGCACGGTGGCTCACGCCTGTAATCCCAGAACTTTGGGAGGCCGGGGTAGGTGTATCTTGAGGTCAGGAGTTCAAAACCTGCCTGGCCAACTTGGTGAAACCCTATCTCTACTAAAAATACAACAATCAGCTGGGCGTGGTGGCAGGTGCCTGTAATCCCAGCTACTCAGAAGGCTGAGGCAGGAGAATTGCTTGAACCCAGGAGGCGGAGGTTGCAGTGAGCCGAGATCATGCCATTGTACTCCAGCCTGGGTGACAGAGCAAGACTCCATCTCAAGAAAGAAAAGAAGAAGAAGAAGAAATTAGAAGTGACTAAGGGCACCCCAGAGCCTCTAGTGTACTAAACCCACACTACAAGTCACGTATGCCTGGAATTCACAAGGATGTTTTTACACCTGTGGGCTTAGATGACTTCATAATCTTTTTGCCCCCTGCTCTTGTCATATCTGAGCTCATTAAATTGCTTCATTGCAATTGCAAACTCCCACATCACAGTTGCTTCTCCTACCCCCATCCTCACCACCATATGCACTTACATAGGTCACTTCTGGCAAAATTAGTAAGTATGAACTAAGACTTTTAAATGACTTTGGCAGCACCCAAAAATGTTAAAATCAAATGCTCTGCTCTTTTTCAACTTAGGCTTCCACCTCTAGCATAAGAGGAGAGGCTTCCAGAAGCACTTAAGAGAAATCACTCCAACTCTGTGCTCAGTTTTCTGCCACTTGCAATGTGTTTCTTGCTCATGAAACTCATGATGGCATTTAGTTCCTCCACAGACACATCTGAGAGATAACTAGGTGAACAACATTGTAACTCACCACCTGGAAAATTATAGTCTCTAACCTCATGGCACATCTTGAAACTATCACGGACTCTTGTTTCCCAGTTATGGAGAGCTCTCCTCAAACTGTCTTACCACAGAATGGAGTGTGCTGACTCACATGACCAGGTGACCCTGCAGGGGCGCTAATTTTAGGCGTGATTTGATGGTCATCAAGGCCTGGCCCCCCTCCATCTCTTGACTCTCCCCTCTCTATGATTTCTCCATTCTCAAGCTCTTCATGATGTCAAGAGGGCTACCCTCTCCCTGACTTACATCCCTCCTGCTTCAAACCCAGAGGGAAAGAGAGTCATGCTCCTTGCTCAGCAGTTCTCTTTGGCCAGAATCAGGTCCCATGTCCATCACTAATAATTGCTGTAGCCAAGAATGTCATGCCAGACCTGAACCTCATAGCCTGATCCCTGAAGCCAAAGGTGAAGTCAACATCACTTCATCTGAGACATATGAATTGCAATTGGAGTTCTTAACAAGAGTTCTAAGAGGAAAATCAGGTGTAATAACCAACAGAATTCTGGAGGAGTGGATAAGAGCTGACGAAATAAAAGATGAGATCTCCCTATGAACGTCTCAGAGACACGGTCAATCAACTTCTGCTAGTTCACTGCAAGGAACAGGGAACTCACTACCTTATGAAAGCCATTTACTCCATCTTTTATCATAAATTGTTAGAAAAATCTTCCTTACCTCAGGTCATGCAAAACTTGCATGAACTATCACTGACTCTGTTCTCAGAACAATACAGGAATGTATTCAGATACATGACAGCCCTTTAGATATTCAAAGGCAGTTTTCAGAATTCTCTCAAGCTTTCATTCTATAGGCAAAACATTCTAATTCCTTCAAGTGTTCTAGTGACATTTCACGCTTCTTTTTATGAGCTCTGACTTGTTAACATCCTCTCAAACTAGAGCAGAACCATTACATCCATAGATCTTGACAGTGTAGAGTCATATCTCACATAGAAAGTGGAATGTAAAGTTAGCACACCAGGCAAAAACAGTATTACCTAAATTGCCCTTGAAAGGGGTGCCACTTTGTAAAACAGTATTATTACCTCTCAAGAAATCCAACATCTTCAGATTTCTCCAGTGCTAGATCACTCTCTTTAGTGGATCACATGATCAATTGCTTGCATTTAGGAAGCCACTTGCACTGTAAACTTGGCATTAAAATATGTATCTAACTACAGCAGAATCAGACTCAACACAGAGAAGTATACATACTCGGAGAGGCATAAAGGAAATGAAACTAGCAAAGGGAATAGCAGATTAACAAATCCCAGCTTTGATTCAACCTAGGGCATACACTCACTGAGTGGTAGGGCAAGCTAAATTCTCCCTTTCTCAATATATATCTCTCTCTCTATCCGTCCCTCTCTAATCCAGCTGTCCCATCCAAGCCAATGGACTAGAAATAAGACTTGATTATACCGCTATTTATAAAATCTAAAATCATTATCTGGCCTGGCACAGTGGCTCACGCCTATAATCCCAGCACTTCAGGAGTCCAAGGTGGGAGGATCTCTTGAGACTGGGAGTTTGAGAACTGTCTGGGCAAATATATATATAATTATCCACATTGTATTTTATATGGCAGTTGCTTTATATTAGCTTATATTAAACTTATTCTCAACCAGACTTCTAGGGTTTATAATCTTGTAGCAGAAGGCCAATTATCAAGTCAGGTCTCCCTAATACTCTATTTATATAATCAATTATTGAAATTTAAATATGGTGTCTTAATATTTACTTCTGTTCAATTTCATCCTGCTGATCTTACCCATGATTCTTACCTGTGATGATCAATTAAGAATACCAATTTCATCACACTGTGTATTTTTACCCTTCCCAGGTTAGTGCCCGGGATGGATCTGATGAACTAGAGTTCAACCCAGTGTTGCTAAAAGTATGGCCCAAATGAGGAAAGCCTGAGTGCAAAGCCCTGAGGCAACCCATGCACCTCTTCATTCTTACTTGCCAGATACAGTTGGTAACTTCAAAAAAAAAAAAATCGTCCTAGTCATATATCCAAAGGAGATGTTGCCAAAGTTCTACTGAAACCCAGACTCACTGTGCATGTCACTCCCCAGAGCACCAGTCTCACGACCCCTCTAAGACCAATGAGTTCTTTCTGGCATGACTCTTAGAAACGAAACTGAAGTGCACAAACTACTCCTTAATCCAATTGCTCATCACATTCTATGCAAAAACCCATTCCAGAATTTTGCTGCCAGATGCCAGCAAGTGAAAAGCTGTTCTTTCTCTCTTTCATTAAGGTCCACTAAAAATTATTTTCCCAATACTGTGCATCAGGGTTGGATTCATTCTAGGAGAACACCAGAAATACTAAAGCTGGGGCTGAAGGACGGTAACTATCATCTAGTCCATGATAGATTGTGTCCATGTCACCGATAATTCCCAGTCAAAAAATCAGACATCCTCACTGCTGTCTTGTGACTGTCAGTGCCCTCCTGTGGGAGGGGTATACACACAGTCACCCCTCTATATTTATGGTCTGCATAAAAAAACCAGCTGTAGATCACAAAAACAATAAAATCAATACAACAATAAAAAATAAATTTTAAAATACAATATAATGACTAGTCACCTAGAATTTACATAGTACAACCATGCAACACCCATAAAGACATTTTGGTCAATGACAGACCACATATATAAGGGTGGTCCATAAGATCATAACACCATATTGGTACTGTTTATCTTCTATGTTCAGCTATGTTTAGATAAACAAATATTTACCATTGTGTTACAAATACCAACAGTATCTAGTACAGTAACATGCCACACAGGTTTGTAGACTAGCTGCAATAGGCTATCCCATATAGCCTAGGTGTGTATGAGGCTGTACCATCTAGGTTTGTGTAATATACTCTATAATGTTCACACAATGAAAACATCACCTAGTGATGCATTTCTTAGAATACATTTCCATCGTTAAGCAATAATTGACTATATATAGTATTATAAGTAATCTAGAGATGATTTAAAGTATACAGGAGGATGTGCATAGGTTATAGGCAAATACTACATTATTTTAAATCAGGAATTTGAGCATCCTTGGATCTTGGTATACACACAGGGTTCTGGAACCAATCCCCTGAGGATACTGAGGGACAATGGTACTTCCCTACCCTGTTAATGCTAGGCTCAGCCATGTGGCTTGCTTTGGACAGAGAGATATGAACATATGTGAAGTAGGTTCTGTCCAAGCAGAAGCTTTAAGAGCCATTGCACAACTCAGCATGCCTCCATCAGAGCTGCACTTTCTACCTGGGCCCACAATGAAGATTCCCAGTCATCAGTGCAGAGAGGCAGCTGACCCAGTTCAAAGCTAACACGAGAAAGAAATAGACCATCAGTCACTGAGATTGGGGATCATTTGTTGTCACTGCAAAACTAATATATAGTCCATCCTTGACCTTCAAACATAAGGAAATCAAAGCCCTAAAACTTTAGATGATTAACTTGTTAGCATAATTATCAGTAGTTATCAGTAGATTTCATAGTTATCAGTAGAACTTGAATTCAGGTCTCCTAATATTCAGGCCATCCACTTACCTTGCAATGAATGAACATGAAAATGTTACCAGGAATAAAGGATAAAGCTCTTAAAGATAATGAGGCAGCCATTTTAATGAGGTTACTATGGTCACCCTACTGATATTAACAGGAGACTTCTAAGATAAGAACTAAGATGTATTATATGAGAATTTAGACATCCAGGTGTACCAGCCACATCTTAAAATTGGCAAAGTTCATTTGGAAGTTTTTAGTTCACTTGCCATCAGTCCATGTACCCACCATGGACTCATCACTCTCATAGGTACTGGGTGCTCAGGTGGAAATAAGACCCAGCCTCTCTCCCCACAAACCTATAGCCTAGTCTGTCATTTTTACCGTGTGACCTGTGGAAGACCTATCCCAGAAAGTGTTGCTTGTAAACAGGTGGGTGCACTGTATATTATTTTCTCCTTTCTCAAGAATTCATGATGAAGTTAGTTTAGTAAAGCTCTAAGAAGTCCTACGGTAGAAAAACCTGCTCAACTTTATTTAAGCCAGTAAGTATCTCACCAACTTATTTGACTGTGGAATCCCTGTTTTGAATAACACCTTACATCCTGCAGAACTTGTGTTCCAAGTACAGCCATATGGAAACAATACCCCAGTTCTACTCCCAGTGATACTTACCCCTTCACCCCAATCAGGCCAGTCATAAGAAGGATGCCACCAAGACACTGTCTTTCAAAATTGCTTAGACCTTGATTCCCCCTTTCTCTGGTCCCCTTCTTTCATTTCTACCAGTAAAATTACTTCATCTGGGTTTATGGGATCCTGGAGGGGAATAGCTTGATGTAGATCCAGCACTAGCTCTGGATAAGTTAATCCCTTGTTTCCCAGGAAGGAGCTTCCTGGAGCAGGCCAAGAGATGGGCCTATTTTGATCCAGGCAGGTGGTAAATCACAGTGCAGAGACAGCTGCCCACTCCTCCTGCTGTCAGGCTGCCCTGGGAGATGTTCTCACTCTCCGAAGTTCTGCTGCTGCTCTTCTAGAATGTCACCCTAACCCTGCAGTGTTAAAACAGAGCTGGGGTAGGCAATTTGCCTGCATAATGTATGCAACCTCTCTTATTCACACCTTCTTCCTGCCCAGAGTCACAAGAATCCAAAGGTTGAAGGAATTCATGTTTAAAGCTCATCTGGTCCAATACCCTCATTTTGCAGATGAGAAAACTGAGGCACTGAGAGGCTAAATGACATGCCTTAAGTCAGTAAAGAGTGACAATATCCCAAGCTCTTGGGACCCCCAAATCTAAGATGTTTTCCATTCTGCAATGAAGTGCCAGTGATAGCAAAGGGCTGGAAAGAAGCCATGCATGCACAAGCTGCTATGATGTGAATGGACATGCATAAATGTGCGCATGCTTTGAAAAAAACAAATGACATCATCCTTATGGTTCCGCAACTTGTTTTTGTTTTGTTTTTCACTTAATAATGTTTGAACATCTTCCCTGTGGTTACAGATAAACCTATATCCTTGCAAAATTTTGGTCTCTCTATTTTGGCTCTTGTCTTCCCATTATCCGTGCTGAGCACAGCAGTCGGAATAATCTTTTTAAAATGTAAATCAGATTCTATTACCTCCAGGCTTAAAAACCTTCAATGGTTTCCCATTACTCCTATGATAAAGGCCAAACCACCCAACCCGATGTCTCAGGCCTTAGGTGACCTTACTTTTCACTGCCCCCTCCCGGGCCTCACCTCTGTGCAGCCACCAGGGTTTCTTTCAGTTCTTTAAAGGAACCTGGCTTCTTCCTCCACCTCAAGGCCTCCTGGAATGTTCTTCCCTCTCATTAAAATACCCTTCTTGCATGCATGCACATACATGCACATGTATGCACATATATACCTGTGTGCATGCTCTCATTTACACATGCACCCACACATATATGGGTCTTCAAACCTCAGCTCAAACAGAACTTACGGCTTTTCCTGAACCCCTCCACTTCCCATCCAACTCCAGACTTCACCAGACCTGACACTACTCACTCTTGTAGCAACAGTTATTTTTCTTTAAGGCTTTATCCCAGTATATGCATGTATATATACACATTTGTAGGATTATTTGATGAACACATGTCTTCTCTGTGAGACTATGAGATCTCTAGGGAATGGCAGGTGGCTTCATGCATCATTGTATCCTCCACACTTAACCCAGTACCTAACATATAGTAAATCCTCAATTAATATTTATAAAATAAATGAATAAATGGAAGTGCCAAAGCAATGTGTGCAAGTGGTATAGGAAATATTGCCACAGGAAAAGAATCCCCTTTCCCTGAATTAGTCTGCACCCTGGAATCAAGTGGGCAAGTACAAATTGCAGGCCTCCAACTGAAGTTTGAGAAGAATATCACCTTCTTTATTATTTAAAATCAATTTATTCCTGAACAATGGAGATTGAGGGATAAAGTCCTTATTGGAGCACCCCATTCCCTCCCTCTCCAAGCTGCAAATAAGAACACAGTATAATTGTGTGATGGTCTGGAAACAAGACAGGGGTCTGTAACCTCCAGCCTATCATGAAACCCCTGACTCTTCTAGGTCCACCTCTACGGTGACCCCTTGCATGGAAGACCTACTCTCTTTTGATGTCCTGCATGGGAGACAGAACTCCACTGAGACCCAGGTCCCCAGCCCCAGGGTCCCCCCTTCCTGGGGGCACCAGCTGCCATCCCCATTGGGTCTCTTTATCTCCTTAGGCAGCTGCCACAGAAGGCTAACAGCTTCCCACAGCCAGAGAGACGTCCACAGAGAGCAAAAAGTGCCACTCTTTGAGAATGTGCCTAGGAGATGCATCCCCTGGTCTCTACCCCAGGCTGCCCCTGCCTCAGACCTCTCTTTCCTTCCCATTCCAGAGAATTGCTCCTTGCCTCCCCTTTCTCCTTCCCCAAGGACACCTAAGAGCATCTCTTCACAAGATCCAGATGAACCATGGGCTGCAGGTTGTTTCTGCTGACAAAAGTCCCCGAAGCAAGAAGCCCAAGCTACCTGATTAACATGGGGAGAAGGAAGGCAATGGAGGGAGCTCAAAAACACATTAATATTCCAATAAATCACAAACTATTGCCTCACATGTCATTCTGATGCCTTTTACGCCCCCACTTCCTGCCTGAGCCTGAGCCGACTGTCATGTGCAAAAAGGTTCCAAGGGAATGGGAGGGAATGAGGACCAGAGGAAAGGCAGGAACTTGAAGAGGGATTTAGGGGGACTAAAAAGATTCAGAGGCAGGATGGGGGGCATCTAGTAGGACATGTCCCCAAAGCCTTCACTAGGAGACCCTTCTCCCTCTTCATGGTCACAGCTGCCCCCTGCCCTGCCTTTACTGCTTTTAAGGCACTCTTCTGAGACCTTGATGGTAGAACTGTTTATACTTACCTCCGTGGGAATTCAACTGAATTTCTTCTAAGGGGTGATGAGAATGGCAGGCCTCAATAGCAGGACTCTTGCAAAGGGCGAGTGGTGAGCGGTGGGTGAAATTAACACTCCCAGTATTAGACTGCTAGGTAGAAGGGAGCACAGGCCCATTCCTCCCCAACTAATCAACCAGAAGGATCTTCCCACCCCATGGGACACAGATGAGGGTCCCTGCCTACCCAAATCACATAAATGCATAAGCTGTGGCTTCAGCCCTTGGAAGACAAGCCAAGAGGCAGACTGTGAGCCCAGAGCCTGAAAATAAGAGTTAATCCTACACTCTGGAGTCTGGACCTCCCCATCCACAAAGCTTTCACCTGAGCCCAGCTGATATCTCCAGCAGCTCCCAGCCCTCCCAGGAAGACCTTCCCAGCTCCCACTCTGGCGCCAGCCCTTGGGGGAACCGCAGGCAGCTGGGATGACTTATTTTCTTAGCTGATCGGTAGCAGCGGCCCAGCTGGCTCATACCTCAAAGGCAGGAATTCCTCCTTTAGTTCGTTGGCACTGGTTTGTGCCAAGGGGCCAGGGAGGGGACAGACTCTGACCTCCCACAGGCCCCTGCCTGGCACCTGGTCCAGGGCTCAGGCTGTAGTCAATGCAGCCACTGATTACATGGGACCTCGCGAGCTCAGTCTGCGGTGTTATCGGGAGTCAGGTGTCTCCTTACCACAAGCCCTGCTTGGCCGGAAATCTCTACCCGGACCCTGGTGGTGATAAATAAGGTAATTGTGAGGGCCTCACCTCACCTTGTTTTAGAGATAAGAAACCCAGAGGACTAAATACCAATGGCTGTGTCGGCCCTCGATGAATGCACTGAGGGGAACACATGTTTTTGCATCAATAAATATCAACTGTATGGCATTCCGGAACCATTTGAGGTGCAGTGGGGGATACAGACATAGTTTTGGATACTCTCCACATGTAACTACAGCCTAGGTGAAGAAACCAAACTAATGCAAAGAATGTCTTCATCCAATAAGCATTTACTGAGGCCAGGCATGGTGGCTCACACCTATAACACCAGCACTTTGGGAGGCCGAGGCGGAAAGATTGCTTGACCCCAGGAGTTTGAGACCAGCCTGGGCAACATAGTAAGACCCCAATTCTATATATATTTTTAAAAAAACATTTACTGAGCACCTGCTCTGTGCTAGTCACTGTGATGGGACAACAGCTGTGACCAAGAAGCCCCTGTCTTCCTGGAGGTTATACTCTTATGAGTGCAATAAGAAATTAACAAGTAATTTATGATAAAGTCTAATGGGTATTAGTGCACATTGGGGAATGCAAAAAGAGGGTGGCTTCAATCAGAACATGCTATTGAAAAAAAAAGGCTTTCTCGGGAAGAGAGAAGGAAGGGGAAGGAAGCCACCCATGTTACAGACCGTGAATAGACACACCATCTCAGAAGCTAGTGCAGGAATTGAGATGTGAACAGTTCCTCACATTCAAACCCCAGCTCCACTACTCGCTATTATTTGATCTTGGACAACTTTCTCACTTGCAGCCTCAGTGGTACCATCTATAATAAGATGGTAATAGTAATAGCGCCTATCTCATAAAGTGGCTGGGAGGATGAAAAGAGTTAATTAACACGAGAAAGGCTCTTAGCAGAATAAGTCTTCAATATGCAATCACTTATATTGTTGTTATTATCACCAGAGCTTAGCTGAAGGTAGAACAAGGGAAATCATAACAAAAGCCTGAATCCAAGTCATCCTAATGGAACAATGTCATGGGACTTGGTGACAGGCTATGTCCTGGTAACTGAGAAGGAGGAAGAACCAGCATTGATTCTCTCATTGTTCATGAACAGAATGGAAACTGCCATATGCCCTGAATTAGGATGCTGAAAGACCTGACTTGCTTTCTGGCTCTGACATTTGGTAGCAGGGTAACATTGGAAAATCACTTGAGACTCTGCCTCAGTTTTCACATCTGTAAAAGGAAGAAAACATTGGCTGCTCTGCCAACCATACAAGGTCGTACTGCAAAGCAAGCAAAAAAGTGAGTGTGATGGCCTTTTAGTCACATTGTGAAGTGCTACCATCATGGGAATTATTATTATCCTAAAGGTTGTACCTTTGAAAAACAAAAGTACATGCTTCATACTGAATCTCTAATGATGATAAAGAGATTCTAGACCTCTTTTCTTCTTTTATTTGCTTCTTAAAGTTCTGAGGCTGTGCTTCTTAAACTACTGTGCCTACAAAATACCTGGTGATCTTGGTAAAATGCATCTGATTCAGGATGTCTGGGGAGAGGCCTGGGTCTCTGAATGTCAAACAAACTCACAGGTGAGCAGTTCACTGCTGCTGCTGGTCCACGGACTGCACTTTGAGTAGCAAGGTTCTCTAGCGGACCATATAGAAAAAGTGGTCATATTCCTCAGGGTGAGCTGACAGAGTAGACAAAGGGGAGAGGTGTTCAGGATCCACAGCTGTAGGGGCCCAACAAGCTGCCCCCACCCACCTTTATTAACTGTCATTCTGTGTGCTTGCTAAGTATCAAGCACCATGCTAGATGCTTGGCAGATATTTGCTAATATAATCCCTGCAATACCTCTATCTAATTGATACTATTATTGTCCCTATTTTACAGATTTAAAAAAAAAACTAAGGCCCAGAGAGGTTAAATTATTTGCCCAAGGTCACACAGCACACAGTCCTTCTACCTCCAACTCCAGAGCTGAGCCCAGAGCAGAAGGTAATAAAACACAGCACATTCTGTGATCAGCTCCCAGTCCAAACCACAGAGCAGAAAATCAGCTGCTGAACATATACTCCTGAAGGCTGAGTCATTCCATGGCAATGGCCTAAAGAAACAGTCCCAGATCTTCCTTGGTTCCTGTCCCACCCAGCGTTCCTCTCACTTCCATTCTGTGAGCCACCTAGAATCTAATAAACCTCTTCTTTTTGCATATCGCAGGGTTTTTAAAGCTTTGGCTCTGAAGCCAGACTGCCTGGCTTCCCATCTTGGCTTCACCACTCATTAGTTACTTAACTGCTCCAAGGCTCAGTTTTCTCATCTGTAGTGTAGGGATAAGAATAGTACTGATTCCACAGTGTTGAAGAGGACTAAATGCAATCATGCATATTGAGCCCTTAGCCCAATGTCGCATACACAGCACAGGCTCTATAGCTGTTTCTAGTATGATTATTAAGGTAAAAACAAGAGTAGGTCTGTAGCCCCTGTTATGTGAAATCAGCCCACCACCCCAGCCACCTGACGCTCTCCCTGGATGCCTTGAAAAGCCGCCAGGGTTTCAGGGCTTGGGCAAGCGTGAGTGATTCGCACTCTGGCAGGAAGTTCCAGGCTATTGCACCTGCCAGAGGCACTTGACTCTCCTTCTTGTAGAGAATGGAGAATGTGTCACATTTATGGGGGCCCTTTATCGCACATCAGGGAAGTGCTTTGCACAAATGTTTGGATCAACTTTTCATGACTCTGGCCCCAGGTCTGCTATGAATCAGTCTTGCAGTCCCAGCTCACTCACTCCAGAGATTGTCCCGAGGCTGTGGTTTCCATCCCTGCCTGCCTCCCACCCCTCCTTCTTCCACTCCTACCTGCTGTCACCAGCCACCACCTTGAATCCCCCAGGAACCCAGGGTGAAAGAGATGTGGGGTGATGTGAATGACAATTGCCACGCTGGCCCTCCAGGATGTGTTAACTGCTATTAAAAGATACTCCAAGTCATTATTGGAACATTATGAGGACTGAGCTGATTGCCGCTAATCTCAGACTCCCTTTGTGTTCCTAATGGAGGGGAGCTGCCTCGTGTGAAAAATCCCATTTTGTGTCTCTCTTCTAAAATTTCATTTAAGAAAAATAACTACGTGCAAAATGTGATATTCAGCAATGGAAAATGAGTAAGATAAGGATTTAAGTACAGAGCAAGTGAATCACAAAATAGAACTTCGTGCAGTCAGGTAGGCACTGAAGAGAGCAGACACACAGGAGGAGTGAAGGGGTAGAGGACATCAAATCGCCCTTCCGATCCGCTTTCACCACCTCTGATGACATCAGCAAGAAAATCTCTTTTTGTGTTAGTGTGTCTTTAACACCCTTGGACACAAGACAATCTCCCTTTGTTAACAAATGGACAGCAGACCCACACCATTAGGCAAACAGCACAGCTTGACTGGGTTAAAAATCCCTGCTAAAGCACACAGGCACTCTGTGGCCTTGGAGACGTTAATAAACCTCTCGATGGCTCAGCATCTTCCTCTGTGAAATGGGGTTAATAGTAGTCCTTCTTTCATAGATTTACCATGGGGATTCAATGAGTAGCTTCACAGGAAACAGGTTTGTCACTCCGCTGATGTGAGCAACCAGTACGTGGCAGCTGACGGTATCTGAATTGAATATAATTGCTTTGTTCTCATTGTACTTATTTTTAGGGTTATTTTCTGCTTGGGGAACATGATACTGGTTTTTCATTTTTAATAGCAATACAAAGTATGTTTGTAAGAGATGTACTTAAAGTCACCCAAAAAAGGCGTATTAACAATAGAACAGATAATATGAGATTGTGGCAAAAATCATAAGTGGTACTTAAATAACTAAATTTTGGGAAGCCTGATCCAGTGTAATTTACTCATTTTGCAAATGAAAACCTGAGTCCCAGAGAGGGAAAGTGACTTCCCCAAGATCACACAGCAAGCTAGCAGCAAAGTGATTCTAGAATTCAGAACCCAGCTGAGTGTTTTACCTAACACACTGTATTCAGGTCACTAAGTTAATCATGTTCTAAGAATGAACAAATGAAAAGGTACCCCATGAAGTGAGTGATCACTTCTTTGACATCTTGGTACTGGAGCTATTATTATGGAAATCCTCAGCTACAATGAGCCACTTCACTCTCTCTTTTTTTTTTTTTTTAAAAAAAAAGGAAATAATATCATTTTCAGGGTTTTCAAAGAATTCAGGCAAGGCACAAAAACAATTCAGAACTCAGGATACTGTTTTATTTGGCGCATGTGTAAGATATGCCTTTTGGTTCCTAATTTTTTTCATAAAAGCATATTCAGGCTAAAACAGAAAATACTGTGATGACCTTTTTTCATAAAAGCAAAAAGGGCAGGCAAGAAAATATTTGTTTCATTGGAGGACAAAGGATGAATTTATGTGGTCCAGTGTAACCATAGCATAACAAGATTACATCGCGGGGGTAAAGTCAGTCCAGTGGCAACTGGAGAGCAAAAAACAAATTGCTCTCCAGCCCTGTCTGAGTGGTTCCTGGCTTCAAAACGGAACAATAAATTCCCAACCCTCTCCAGTTGTTTCTTGTTAGTAGGCAGGGCTGGGGGCCTTTTAATTTCCAACTTACTTTAGGTATTGATTACTTGTAAGTGCACTAGAGACCAGGCAGTGGACTTAATTCTATTAGTAGGAGTGAATAACTACCTCTGTCCAGCACCTGCTGCAATGAGCAATGTGTTAAACTCCTCCACCTCTGAAGACGTTCTTCCTTCCTTTTAGGAGATGGAATTCGTGTGTTTGGACTGGAATCTGGGCAAAATGGAAAAATTTGAGGTGAAACCAGAAAAAGAGGTTTACCTAGGAGTTATCCAGTGACTGTGAGTGTTCTCCCCTCGGTGTATTTCCCACCCCTTACTCTATATGAGGATCACAAATGTGGAAGTCCTCAGCAGCTAGGCAAGGAATGGAAATGGAGGGAGCTGTCTAGGGAAAGTGGGGACCTGGAGCATGCCTGCCTCTCCAAAGGGGTGGCAGCCACTCAGTTGCAGTCACCTGTCACCTTGTGATGCAGGCCCAGTATTGCCAGATATTCTCATCACTAAAGAAATGCCAGAAACCTAGATTTTTGTAAATTGCTCTGATTTTTAAATGTCAGTGACTGGTTTGCTTTTTTCCAAAATTTAGTGTAGGCTCAACACAAGCATCAGAGTGCAGCTTCAGCCTGCAAGCACCTCTGCTCTGTCCCTTCCCCTGAGCAGTCTCGCTCTCTCTGATTTTCAAATGCCAAGAATAAGCAGTGACTCCCCAATCTGCACTCCAGCTTGACCCCCACTGGAGCACTACATCTGCACTTCTCAGCTAGGGCCCACCTCCTGGTTTGTGTGTGTATATGTGAGCTTTTTGCTTTGTTTTTTTATTTTTCTTTTTGGCCAACATTTAAGGCATTGATGAAGAAGAAGGAGCCAATGAAGGAAATACAGGAAAGGAACCCAGTTGATGGCATCCAACATGGCAGAGAGGTCAGGATGGTCTCTTGTTCTTCTTGTTCACGGTGCCTGGTTCACAGAAGGTGCTTAATAAATCTTTGTGGACAAATGACAAAATGAGGGAATAAAGTGAAAGACAAATGGAGTCACTGTGTTGTCCATAAGGAAAACTGACTAGGATCTGAAGCAGAAACTATCAGCCACTGAAATGGAATCAACAATGGACAAACCAGAGCTTATAAAGTCAGAGTCCAACTAGGAGAGAAAAGAAAGGTAGAGAATTTAAAAGCCCATAGCCTGAGTCAGTTGGGATGTATCATTTGGAGACAGAAAGCCTGAGTTTGAATCATTGCTCTGCTAATTAGTAGCCACAAGATTTAGGGCAAGTCATGAATCCCACTGGGTATTGGTTTCTACATCTGAAAACAGGGACTGAGATTATCTAAGTCCCGGAGGTTATTGGGAGAATCAAATGAAACGATGGAACTTAAAATGCTTTGCAAACTGAAAGACACCCCAGAATGGGGAGTGGAGAACAGGAGAGTCCAGTCACGTAGAAGGTGGTGAGTCAGAAGGACAGTGCAGAGCCAACATGTTTCTTAGGCTGTCTGCATCATTTAACATGTCAAGACGGCTGTTTACCCTTGGCTTGGGTCACCCTGATTAACAGGTGCATGGCCAGCCGGAAGTTTGACTCTTACTAAGCTGACTGGACGACTGAGTTGGGAGGAGCTCCTTAACTTGGCCAGTGATGGAAGACAGCTAAGACAGCAGCCAAAAGCAAAAGCAACCTTCCCCATCCAGCCCAAGGATGACTGGATTATCTGTGAAACTCAATCGACAATCTGTCTCCAAGAGTACACATGAAACAATCCTTCCAGGGCCTCATTGTTGATGAAGAGGGTGCACCAACAAACAAGCTCATTCAGGGTGTGAATTATTTATGTTCGTAGGATGCAAGTTTACACGGCTCCATTAACAAAAATTACATCTGGCAACCACTTCTAAACAAATGCAGTGACTGTGGTTTTAAGTAGTGAGCTAGACAATAAAATAGAGCAGCTTCCTCAAGCCTGCTAAGTAATTCTCTCCTTGACCTCAGCAGCTGGAAGCTCGATAAATGGTTAAGAATGTGGGCTCTGGAGACAGATAGACGTGGTTCAAATCCTAGCTCTGTCGCCTTGGGCCTCTTAACCTCTCTGAGTCTCAGTTTCCTCAGCTCCAAAATGGAAATAATAATAGTAGCTACTTTCAAGAGAAGTTGTCGGGATTAAATGAGATGATCTTTTCAAGAAGCTAAGCACAGTGCTTCTCTCAAAGAAAGCAGTCCAAAAATGATAGATAATACATTTGCTCCTACGGTCACTCCAGAATTTCACTGTAGATCTACTCTCTTATTTGCTGGGATTTGGAGGATTCTAGACTGTTAAATATGTGAACACCATTGAATTAAGACAATTTAGAACAAAGAGTTTATTTTCTTGGGGCCTGAGAGCATCTTGAAGGCCCATAAGAAGCTTTTTAGGAAGACATAGAGGACCCAAAATTTAAAAAGCTCTAGGCAACTTGCAAGCTCTTCAACTAGAATGGCTCCACTTTGACCTGTTTTTTTATACAGGAGCTGTATGTACCATTTTGCTTGATGAACTGTTTTTTACTAGTAAAAATAAGTCAACATCTTCATTGTACAAAGAGAAAAGCTGAGGCCCAGAGAGAAGCTGAGGCCCAGAGAGAAGTGACTTGACCAAAAATACATTGTGAGTATGTACCAGACACAGGAATGGGTTTTATGTCTCCAAATGTTTGTTAAGCATAAAAAAATTAGTTTAAATTATTAACTATTAGATAGTTAATATTCTCAACACAACCATTCTGTCTTTAATTAGATCAATGTTACACTCCATCCAACATGCTTCTTCTCCTTTGAGACATAGACTAAAAAGATCTATCTTACATCCAGACACATGGAGAGCCTCACTTAGGCACACATATACCTTGTACCTGGGAACTGCAGCACAGCTCAATGACTTTCACATTCTGTTATTTTGCTTTTGCTTTTATTGTCAAAATGTTTCATAGAAGATCAAACCAAGACAAACTAAAAGAGATCGGGACAAAATAAAGAAGGAGGGAGAAAAGAGAATCCATGAAATCCCAAATTAGGCAAGTTCTATATATATACAACGTCTACTTCCCAGGAAAACCATTAAATTATCATCCTCACATCCTCACATGCAACCTCAGAGCTGGCAGCTATTGAGTGTTTATCTGGCAGCAACTGAGTGTTTATCTGAACCAGGTTCTGTGCTTAACACGTCACACATGTTTGTTTTCTCATCTAGATCTCTCAAGAATTCTATGAGGCAGGTATTACTATTCCCATTTTACAGATGAGGAAAAAAGAATAGAATTAAGTAAGTAGCACAAAATCACAAGGCAGGGACAGAGCCAATACTTGAACTCACATCAGCATAACTCCAGAGCTCTTGCCTTTAACCGTGGTATACAGTGGATTTACCTACAGCCACATGTAACTTACATGAATTGAACTAGATATATTCAAATAAACAATCAAAACAAGTAGAGAGGGAAAAACAAGTGAACAGCATACGTGATCCCACCTGTCCTTCCTCCCTCTGACCATGGACTCCAAGGTGAGTGCCAGATTGAATATGTTCTTTGATGGTCCATCCATGGCCACATACACATCATCACCACCGCATGCAGAAAGTGACTCTAGGGTTTAAAGACACACTTTAAACACTTTACTAAGTGTGAGCCAGCTACATCATCTGAGGCTCCAAGAAGCAGTAGTGATCTGGTCCAAGGTTGGGAGAAAAATGACTGCATTCTATCAGTCTCCGACAAGAGCAAGGAAGTCTTTCAGAGGGACATTCAAGGGAAATTTTGACCACACCATTTTCCTCCTTAGGTGTTCACTTGAGACCTCCCTTAGGAGTTGTATATTCTGTCTCTGGACTGAAAGGGAGCCTAATGGGGAGGCAGGAAGGCCAGTTTCTGGCCCTCACTCTGCCACCATACTAGAATGAGATATCTTCTGTCTGCCAAAAGAGGATCACTTAGGGAGCCAAATGATTAAGAAGCCGTCACTTAGTATTTGGGTTTAGTCTCCGAGGGCTGCGGGAATTGGGTTACACCAAGTTGATCTCTACGAGGGGACTGTCCAGACCCTCAGGAGATTCCATATCTCACACGGAGGACATGTACCAATACCTGCCCCATTTCCAACAACTCCATGTTGTTTAGTGCTTGAGGCAATCCTTTCCCTGGGTCTATGGGGAAATAAAAAGGGACAGCCTCTTGGCTTGGAGGCATCATTGCAGCTGGCCTGGGGCTCAGACCTAGACTTGGAAACAAGGACAGGCTGCAACCCCTCTCCATCCCAATCAGCAACCCCTGCCTCATCCCAGCAGCTGGTCACTGGATCATTCACAATATCAATGACAGAAGAAGGTGGCAGGAGCCAAGAGAAAAAAGGAAATCCTTTCCAGCCAACTGCAATCTGAGCTGTCCAATCCAGAAGTTTATATTATTAAAAATAAAAAGGGAAATGAAAAAATTGACCAAATGTAGTTATAGGGAGGCTGAGATGGCACATTTTAGGGCCTCTTGGTGAAAGATGAGGACTTCTCTCAGCCAGTGGGTTTTGTCTTTATCATGCCAAGCAACCGTTCTCAATGGCTTTTTTTCCTTTAAAGGAATTGACCCATTTTATTCGAACGAATAGACCAGTTGTTTGAGCGCCAGACAACATAGCCTTCATATTCTTCTGCAGCTTAGCAAAGTTTCTCAAATAACAGCTTTGCACGCCTGCCTGGGCTGATGAAACGTGCAACTTAATCATCTGGGGTGGCCAAGAGCCAATGTGACTGTTAGAGGAGAGAGTCAGACATAACTGTGTGGAATGAAGGTCCAAACTCTGTGGAACTCAGTGGACAGCAATGCTTTTTAGAGCTGGACCCAACTACAGTAGTTAGACCCTCACCCAATGGAATTTCACCTGCAAATACTGAAAGGACCTAGAAACAAACACTCCTAGACCTAATTGTGCTGCTGCTTGCATTGCACTTTGTAGCATAGTAGCCCCTGACTTCTGTGGTCTGCTCATTAGAGAGGGACCCTCTGCCTGTAACCAGAGGGCTGCTCTGTAGGTCAACCTGCTTAGCTAGGGCTCAGGAAACCAAGCCCTACCCTGACTCCAAGGCTAAGGCAGATAGCCATTTGCCACTAGTACCTTTATTATCCAGTTTTAGGGAGGGGTGGATAGGTGTGCATATGCATGCATGCGCGCATTTATTACTATTGTTTATATGCATATATATCGTATGCATATTTCGCTGTTATACAGCCCAAGAACCTTCCTCTCCTATAACTTGCTTTTATTCTCAAATTGGATTATAGGTAAGTCTTTTCTTCTCTTTCCAAGTTGTAACTTACTAGGCCAGAATTTTCTCTTGCATCCCTACACTGAGAGAATGCCAATGGATCTTAAAAGAGGAATCACAGAGATCCATTTTCCAGTCCAATGCTTGGCTCCCCACCCAGAGCCCAGTGCAGGACTGGCTCACAGTGGCACTTGGTAAATATCTGGCAACTCAATCAAGAGGTTGGTCAAAAGGCTGACTGGGGTTTGCTCCACTCAAAGGCAGCTTCAGGTCCTTGGCTCTGTGTCCTTATTAAGCTGGAGCTAGAGAAGACCCCAGCCATTGTCTAATAAACACATGCACACACACAATTGTAAGCTCTACAGGACAGGTTAGGATGTCCCAGTCCGTTCAAGGGGCAGCCCCTGAGCCAAGGATACAAGCACCAGTAGTTCATTTGGGAGGTGATCCCAGAAAGCACCAGTAGGCGATTTGGAAAGTAAGATGGAAAGGAAGGAAGCCAAAACATGACGTGTTAATGAGCAACTGAGTCATATTCCCAGTGGGGACCTCTGGCTGACAATGGAGCACATGCCTCAGAGTTGCCCCTACCAAGGGATATTTTCTACCAACTCCCATCTGTTAACTGAAGGCTTCTCCTGCAGATCTCAGTCCCTAGCACCCCCAGACTGCCCTGAGCATTGGCCAAGCATGCTGAGAAAGCCCTGTGGCAGAGTCCTGGGTGCATGCAGCAGGAAGCTGGGGAGTAAAGGAAAGATGAGTGCCTGTGGGTAGGAGGAGGGCTGTAACAGCAGCCGACACAGCTGGAATCCCTGGTGCCTATAGCAGTGCCTGGAACATAGTTGGTGTCAAAAAACCAAGTTACATAAATGAATGCATTCATTCCATTTGTTTTACAAAACTTTTTTAAAATTATTTTTTAAAAGGGGGACACTTTCTTCAAAGGAAATCTTATGAACAAAATTCAAAATGTAAGAGATGAAAGAACAGTTGTCTGATTTAAGGACCAAAACCCCATCTCCTCCTTCTACTGTCTACAGACACGGTGAAGAACATCCAGGGCACCTCAGAGCACAGGGTGGAAAGTCCTGGTCTAATTCATTGGCTTCATTTTACAAACAGGACAATTGAGTGCTCTGTCTCTGGTCCACCAGTGTGAACCCTGGTGAATATTAGCATGCTGTCTCAATCTGTTCTCCAAAGCTGAAAACCATGAGCTAGTGCTGAAAATCAAAGGTAGCCCAGGAGAGTTGGCCAGCGAGGGTGGGTGCCACCCTGGGCTTTGGCTCAGACTAAGAATCTCCCCCTGGAAGCACGTGGGAAGCCCTGGCTGAGGACTGGGATGTTCTTCCCCAAGACTGGAGGAAAAGAAGAAGCATTATTGTAAAATCATGACACCTCAACTGTCTCCAAGAACATAAGCAGTTAAGTCCGATGTCACTTGTGTCCCATTGCTCCAGAAGCAAACTTAGTAGCCAAGGGGTATGTCAGCACCATCCGTTGTCACTCTCACAGGAGCTGCTTTTCACAGCTGCCAGAGGGGCTGTCATCTTGTACACACATGTGTGGAATTGAGTCCCCTTGTCCCTGGGAAGATTTGCTGGGCAGACACATCTTGAGGGGGTGGCTGGGAACAAAAATCCTGAAGAAATTAGAAACACAAGTTTGTGCTAGAAAGCCAAGTTTGAGGTCACTAAATTGAAATGTACACTCATGGACAGGCAGAGAGAGGTGGAAAGGAAGATGTGTGTTCACCCCCAGGAGCTGGACCTGTTGGGCTTCCTGTGGCAATGCTTGGATCACACACATGGCATTCAGCCCCCTGGGTCTAGGTTTCTTGCTGCCAACACTGAAAACCCCAGGCCAGCTGCCTTCCCTCTGGTCTTGACATTATCTGGACATCAAGTGAGGCAGCCAAGTTCACCTCCTAGTTCTATGGATGCAAGGGGAAACATATCCCTTCTTCAGTCTCTTTGGAGCACCCGGCATTCCCTCTGCTGACCAGAAAAAGAAAAGAAATAATAAAAATGGCTTGGTGTGAACCCCAGTGGATATTAGCGTGCCGTCTCAGTCTATTCTCCAACGTTGAAAACTAATGGATCATTCCACCTGAGACAACTTGCCCTGTCTCCTCATCTCACAGATGAAAATGTGAGGCCCAAAAAAGAAGTGACTTGCCTAAGATTGCAGTTATTTAAGAAAAGATCTGGAATTAAATGCCAGCTTTTTCTAATTCCTGCTCCATCGCCTCTTTTTCTAAACTAATTTTAAATAAAATCTACCTTTTGTTGTTTTAGCTCTGCATTTTTTCCCCTCTTTTCCTTTCTTTGTTTCTTTTAAATTTTTAAAACTTTTTTAGCACTGTGCCTGGCAAAGAGACTTTCATTTAATATTTGTTGAATAAAGTATTGTAAGAATATGTAAATGAATCTTCTTTCTGAGGAAAAATTGGGGCTTCTTAATTTATTATATTTTATTTATATGAGATGGCATTTCACTATGCTGTTCACGCTGGTTTCAAACACCTGGACTCAAAGGATTCTCCACCTCAGCCTCCCGAGTAACTGGGATTACAGGTACACACCGCTGTGCCTGGCAGGACTTTTCTTTTTAATCCATTTTTCAATCATCATAGATCTTTCAAATGGTACACGCATAAGCATGTTGGATAAGGTGTCTTCTTTATAGAAAGTTGAGGTTGCTAGATGCAGTTCAGGGTTCAGAATAAGAAAGGGTGATTAAAAAGTGAGCAACATTTGGTAGCAATTGAGAAGACTGTTGCAGTAACGCCTCCTTGGAGCATTCTCAGACCCTTGTCCATGGCCCAAGGCAAAAAGAAGTTCAAGAGCTTGCCTAGCATTAGGCCAAAATTACTTCCAGTTCCAAAATTCTGTAATTCATCACATCAATTGACCTAAAATCAGGATATCCTTGCTGCTGGCTATAATCATATCTATACCCTCAAAACACTCAGCCTGATAAGGTGATTTATAAAATCTTGTTATTTCTGTCCAAAACACCCACAGTGATTTCCACCTAAGAGAGAAGCCTCTGGACATCAGAATGTCTCTGGCGCAGCCTGAGCTTGTCTCTTTCGACTTTACCTTCTTATCCTTAGCGTTTAGACACTACAAAGCCAGCAATAGGTTTCATCTTTGTTTGTTTGGATTTTGCTATTTACTAACCACTCCTTTTGCCCTCAGTAAAACAGGCTGACTGTAAACACAATCTTTTTTCAAACAGCACAGACACTAACAATAGCTGTCAGCATTTTTACGATCACCTGTCTTTTCACTTCCCTGACTCCATCACCAAGCGTTTGAACCTCATCCTAGTGCTCTCATGAGCGCCACCTTTCTTTTTTTTTCTTTTTTTTTTTTTTTGAGACAGAGTCCCGCTCTGTCATTCAGGCTGGAGGGCAGTGGCAGGATCTCGGCTCACTGCAACCTCCGCCTCCTGTATTCAAGCAATTCTCATGCCTCAGCCTCCAGAGTAGCTGGAATTATAAGCACTCACCACCATACCCGGCTAATTTTTGTATATTTAGTGGATACAGGGTTTCACCATGTTGGCCAGACTGGTCTCGAACTCCTGACCTTAGGTGATTCACCCGCCTTGGCCTCCCAAAATGCTAGGATTACAGGCGTGAGCCACCGCGCCCGGCTGCACCACCTTTCTTTAAGTACACTGGGTGAAGCCCTTTACATTGCCTCCTTTCATTCTCACAACATCCCAAATGTGGTGATTACTGGTTCCATTTTACAGATTGGAAACTGAGTCTCAGAGAGGTTGTGACCTGCCCAAAAGTACACAGCCAGTAAAGTGACAGAAATGGGTTTCAAATCCAGATTTTATTTCCAAAGGTCAAGTCTAAAAATAAAAATAGCTACTAAGTTTTTATACCTTTACTATGTGCCAGGCACTATGCTAAGTGCCTTGTGTACATTATGTCAAATCTTTACAGCAAATCAATAAAGTGGACTTTATTCTATGATTGAGAAACCAATGGCAAAGAAGGGTTAAGTGACTTGCCCAGCATTATACAGCTAGAAAAATGCAGCCAATAAACAAATTCAGAATTTCTAACTCCTAAGTCTGTGCTCTTAACCTGGAAACTGTATGATTCCCTCCACTCCATCGGCTGAGACAGATTTGTGCATAAATGGAGTCACATTCTACACTCTATTACTCTGTTCTGTAATTTGTTTATTTTTCTCATCAGTAAAGGCGGGCTTTCTTTTTTCTTTTCTTTTTTTTTTTTTTGAGACAGAGTCTCACTCTGTTGCCCAGACGGGGCTCTCACTCTGTTGCCCAGATCTCGGCTCACTGCAGTCTCCCCGATTCTCCTGCCTCAGCCTCCCAAGTAGCTGGGATTACAGGCGCATGCCACCACACCTGGCTAATTTTTGTATTTTCAGTAGAGACAAGGTTTCACCATGTTGGCCAGGCTGGTCTTGAACTGCTGACTTCAAGTGATCCACCCACCTTGGCCTCCTAAATTGCTGGGATTACAGGTGTGAGCCACCGCACCCGGCCTGGTGGGTTTTCCATTCTTATCTGTAAACTTGAAATAATGTGACCCAATCCTGCTCCCTTAAACCAACAACCGGTGCTTCCTCTATTTGGTGGTCCTTCTATTTGATCACAGCCCCACACCTTGCACACTGATCTCAGCCATCTTGCTCTCTGTGACTCCTTGACTCCTTATCTTTCATTCGCCTTCAGTTTGCTGTCTCACACCAACCCCTCAAACCTGAAACTTCATACAGGCCACTGATCCAGACCTCGGGTTTCAGACAAACCCTCATTACCCCGATTTGGCCACTTCTGACCAAGACTCTGGAAAGACACATCACCCCTTGCAGCCAGCAACCCAGTACTCTAGCCTTCAACACAGCCCTTGCCTTGCAAGCAGTTGTCTTCCTCCCCCGCATGGATTTGCTCCGGCTTCATAAACAAGTCAATGACAGAAAGTCCATCACATAAGCTCTAAAATTCCTATAGTTAAAAAATAACATCTAATGTTGTCACTTCACTTAAGTAGGGCGATGAAAGTTTATTGATAAATATGCACAGACGACACCATTCTGAGGTTGAATTATGTCCATTACTCTGCTTAAAGTAATCTAATTGTGTGACTTTGGGTAAGTTACCTCACCTCTCTGGTTATCAGCTTCTTTATCTGTCAAACAATGGGTACAACTAGGGAATCCCAGGCCCCTGCAAACTCTGAAATCCTATTATTCTATGATTAAAAGAAATGACAAGCCTGATAGCTATTACTCCTATCAAGGTTTTTGTCCAATCATTAACCAAACTAATGAGACTGTTTCTGCAATCCAGCTGCAAAGTTCACTTTCAGAGAGAAGGGGAGGATTCGGGAAAACTGGACGTTCCTGGACATTGCTGGGGAAAAAAGACTGAGTTGATCATAGTGTGCTGTCAACAGTGAAAGAAAATCTGGGAGATCCTCACAGAAATGGGGCGCACTTTGGAATGAAGGAGCACTTGTGGTGAGTCAAAAACTATTAGCCGACTGCAGTCAAGATGAAATCCACTTTGGAAATGTTTGGGGTTTTTTTAAGTTTGGCTCAATCACTTGTTTTTCATTGTTCCTTATGTAATCTTGTGGGATGTGGCGTCAGAAAGTCATAAATCATTCATGGTGCTTTGCAAAAACACACACACACACACACACACACACACTGTGCAAAGCAGATGCAACTTAAAATGAAATGAGAGAAGTTTCTGCGTGAAACCAAAAAGAAAAGCGTAACTCACATGGTTTGCAGCCGACGCTGATCACTAATTCTCGAAATCTCTATATAGCTTGGTCATTTGTCTCCAGTTTCTTGTGCTTCATTTTAAATGGAGAGTGAGTTAAAGATATAGCCTATCACAACTGCATTGCATTTTTCCAAGAGTCTTAGAAAAGATGCTGTAGTCGCGGCATTTTTGGAAACGATTCAAACTGGCAGATTTTTATTTCCTGCTTGAAGAAACCCAGAAAGCCCTGTTTTGTTCAAAAAATCCCTTTTACAATATGCTTGTCACTACTGTTCATAATACCTATGGATCAATTAAACTCTTTTCGTGAAATATACGCTTCCTCAAAACCTACATACAAAAACACAAGTAGCCCCTGGCAGACGTAACCCATAAAGCTAACTCTAAAACATCAACACCTTAATAAAAGTGGTTTAGCTGAATTATTTCTGATGTGGCAGCTAGCTACGATGAGGTTTCTAATAAACAGATAAATTATGTTTTTTTAAATACTCTTTCATATTCATTAACTCATTTCAGCTTTACATAAGTAGCAAGGAGAGTTGGGTGGTCATTCCTTAATTCATTCCTAGAACAAACTTTATTGACTGCCAAGCACTATGTAAAAGTTCTAAAGATACAGACAAGATAATAACACCCAGCCTGGGCAACGTAGCAAAACCTCATGTCTACCAATATATATTTTTTCCATTAGTCAGCCATGGTGGTTTGTGCCTGTAGTCCCAGCTACTCAGGAGGTTGTGGCAAGAGAATTGCTTGAGCCCGGGAGGTCGGGGTTGCAGTGAGCCATGATTATGCCACTGCACTTCAGCCTGCGCAACACAGTGAGACTCTGTCTAAAAAAAAAAAAAAAAAAAAAAAAAAAAAAAAAAAAAAAAAAAAAAAGATGGGCTGAGCACGGTGGCTCATACCTATAATCTTAGCACTTTGGGAGACCAAGGCCAGTGGATCACCTAAGGTCAGGAGTTAGAGACAAGCCTGGCCAAAATGGTGAAAGCCTGTCTCTACTAAAAATACAAAAACTAGCTGGGCGTGGTAGCACACCCCTGTAATCCCAGCTACTCTGGAGGCTGAGGCAGGAGAATCACTGGAACCCAGGAGGCAGAGGTTGGGGTGAGCCAAGATCGCACCACTGCACTCCAGCCTGGGCAACAGAGTGAGACTCTGTCTCAAAAAAAGAAAAAAACAAAAAACAAAACAAAAAAGATAGTAATGGTACTTGGCCTTATGCCGCTCGCAGTGTAGTGAGGGACAAACACATAAAAACCATTACAGAGACATAAACCAATATGAGAATGTCTCCCAAAAGTTAAGTGTTTTTTCCCACATCAAACAGCTAGAAAGTTCTGGGGCAAGAATTCTCTGCAAAGTCTAAGGTCTCCAAAGTCTAAGTTCAGAACACTCTTGACAACACTCTACAGCATTTTATACATGAATAAATTTTGGTGAAAGAAAATGAGGAAAAGAAAGCTCCCAAACTGAGGTTCTGATATTGGAGGGATAAGTCAGGTTAGTTATCTCAGGAACCACTGAACGGCCAGCAAAACTGAGAGAGATTTCTCAGCAGAACAAATGGGGGAAGTATTCCCACAGATCTACTTCGTAATTTCTCCCCAGCAGCCTTGAAGTGATGTCCAACCTACAGCGTCTGGCATTGGGTTGGTGCTCAAGAAACATCTACTTACTCTCTGTTCAATTGAATTTAAATGAGTTATATGACCTCTTTTGGGTATGTTACCAAATGTCAAACAGTTGCCAACTGGCCCCCCCAAAATCCTTGAAATCTCCATGATATTGCCTTGAACCCTGAATTCTACAGCATGGGAAAGCCTTAAGCCATCCTCAAGACCTTTGCATTTTTCTGGTGTTGAGAATCTTTTTGTTGGCTCACTAATTCCATTCTACCCATGTCCCAAGGCATAGGGCTTTCTCTGTTTTCCATGAGAAATCTATTTATGTCTGCCCTTTGCTAAGCTTTCAAGAATTCATTGAAGATCACACAGTTCTGGGGAGTGATTATATCATGTACAATGCAGTACAGCTGATTCACCATCTTGCTGGTTCTACCACCCTCTCCCTCGCCCTCTCTCATATTTTCCTCTCCCTTTCTTCCTCTTCACTCAGGTACAGCTATACTTGCTGTAAGTATTTTACAGTAAGTGGGCTTGTCAAGGGGTTTTTCCCCACCAAGGTGGATCTCTCCTCAGAAAGATTCTCAAACCAACTGCTCAGACAATAAAAGTGTTCCATCTCTTATTCCACCCAAGACTGAGATCAAAGATGGAGACCACTGCTCTTTACTTACCATTATTTCCTTTGACCACATGATGAAAGATGTCAGAGAGTCCCTAGCATAATAGAGCTCCTGAGTGCTCACCTAACTCAATGGAAGAACTGCTTTCACCTTGATCCAATTGACAGCTTATCTACCTGGCTTTGATTCTCTGGAACCACAGACTTTCTTCATCGCAAGTGTAGTCTGACGTGTTCTGGATCTGTGTCTATAAGCAACAGAAAAAAAATTGTTAAGCACCCATTGCAAACAAAGTAAAATTCTAGGGACTGAGAGAGAAGAATCATGGCCTCTGTTCTATAAGAACTTGTGAGCCCAGCTCTGGCACCAACTTACCATGTAATTTTAGGAAAATGACTAATTTCCAAGCCTCAGTTTCCTCATATGTGAAATGGTGATATTATCAACACCTACCGCAAAGGGTCATTGCAAAGAATAAATAAGGTAAAGACAAAACAAAGAGGCAAAACATGTAAAGTACTTGGCGTAGTACATGGTTAATAATGATAATAAATTATGTACAAATAAATCAGTGTTTGCTGATTTATTTGCTGATTTATCAGTGATTGCTCAATGAAATGGGAAAAGATGCATAATATAGGCAGATTTTGATAGGTTTTATAGGCGAGTTACAATGTCCTATGGGGAAATATGGGAGGGAAGAATTCATTCTAATTTAGAGGATTGAGAAAGGATACTCAGAGTAGACAGGAGTTGAGCTAGGTGTGAAGAACAAATAGGACTGGGACAAAAGATCTTGGGAAGTTTCCACATGGTATTGAGAATCAGTGTTGAAAACTCATATATTTTTGGTAGTGTTTCAATCTTGAAGGATGACGATCTTGGCTTCTACCAGTTTTGGTGAGAAACTAGGTTGCTATATTCAGAAACGATTTGGTTGATAGAAGTCTTTAAAGCTTTGTGGCTAAAACTCTACCTGATCCCTATGCAATCTATGGGTGGCACAGTTTTTATAAGGTCTGAGGTCACATTACCTGAAAGTTCATTTAGACCAATACTCATTAGATGTCTCAACCGTTGTGGGTACAACATCCTTATTCAAAAGCCAACTCATTATCAGTTCATACACCTCCAATGATAGAACATTCATTGCCAACACCATTTTGACCACAGTTAATAAACTGAAAGGAACCAGAGGGTAGGAAACCCACCAGGTTCATGGGATATCATGGTAAGAAGGACATAGTTTCCAGAAATTATCAGTTTTAAAAGGAAACTTAGCTTGGCTCTAAGCAAACCATTCAACCTCTCTGGACCTCAAAGCATCTCTCATCTTGCTTATGGCTCTAATATCCTGAAGCCTCAATCAAAAACATAGCAGAGATTAAACAACATATAGTAGAGAAAAATCAACTGAAATTTGGCACACATATGTATTTTATAATTTTCAACTACAAAGTAAAGGGATTATTATTATCACTATGAAAGCATTTTATTTGAATTCAACAAGCATCATGTCAGTCCCCAGGGTTACAGACCTGCATATTCCTACTCTACTCCACCCCGGACAAACCATGCCTGGAAAGCCTTCTATCCAGGTGTGGATGCCTCAGTTTAACAGCTATACCAGTACGCTATGGTTTGGCCAGAAGCTGCAGATATAGCTGGAACATAGGCTGTCATCTAAGTGAAAACTCTTATCAGAGCTGTATGAGACGAACTAAAGTTCTTTTAAACTACTGAGAGTAGAACAGGTGTCCACAGGTAAAATTATCACAGAAGTGGATTTCAGTTTTACATAATGAAAATCATCCTAGTTATTAGAGTTGCCCAACTGGAAAAGCTAATGAATCCCATTGCCAGAAGTATTTCAGAAGGATCTGGAGAACTAACTCTTAGAGTAGTTGTAGAAGACATCTTTGCATTGGCTAGGTGATTAGTCCAGAAGATACACAGTAATATTGATCATGATTGATTCATTTATTCAACATATATTTAGTGAACACTTCCTGACTTTGAGGCTTCCATCCCTGGGTTTAAATCTCCACTGTGGTACTTCCTAGCTGTGATACCTTGAACCAGTTAGCGTCCCTGTATCTCAGTCTCCTCATCTACAAAATGGGAATAATGATCGTTCCTGCTTCAGAGAGTTACTGTGAAGATAAAAGGAGATGATTTATATAAAGCAGTTTTTAACAGTGCCTGGCACATAATACGTAGTCAATTAATATTAGACATTAGGAGCAGTAATATGTGATATGTTACTGCTATAATATATTGCAGCCAATGGCAGGCACTGAACTAGACACTGGATTACCATGGTTAAGAAAACAGACATCAATCCTACCTTTCTTGAGTTTAAAGTCAGCCAAGAGGTTGGAGGGTGTAAAAGATAGTAAACAAAAAGTCACAGAAACAAATAGAGTTTCAAAATGTGACAATGCTATGAAGGGAAAAAAGAGAATGTCATGATAGCACATAACAGAGAGGAAGGAGACTCACCTAGACTTGGAGGTGCAGGGAAGAGTTCCTTTAGGAACTGACACTTAGGCTGAGTTGCAGTATAGATGCATCCCTGTACCAGTGATTTAAAGGAGTGCCCTCACGCTTGAATTATTTTAAGTCCACAGAGAAAGCAAACCATCTATCTGCAAGAGTATGGCATCACCTGGCAATCTGATTCCCAATTTGTGCATCAAGACTCACATTGGCAGTGTAAATGTAGACAAGCTCTCTTTGCTTTGGATATTAGATTCCATTTGATTTTTCTCTGAAATCTATAAACTCATCAATAAATCCATCCATCCATCCAATTCATTCAATGATCCACTGGCCTATGGGAAATTCAAAGATATATAGCCCCCAATGTCAAAAAATTCTGCAAGGGAAGCTGATGTGTGTATAAATTCCTATAAGTGAAGATACATGGGAGTGATGGAGGGAAATGCTATGGAATTTTGAAGAAGTTGGAAATTCAACACCAATACGGATATGAAGGGAGAAGTCGTTGGAAAAAGTGGCATGTTGAAGTATGCTGAGGGATTCTATGCAAAGTGAACTCAAAGGAATCAAATCTTACTCAGCATTTGTGTTCTAAAATCAATGCATAAAGCCAAAAAAAGTCATAAATAAAGGATAGTCAAAAGTTCCTTTAAAAATATCTCATGAGACACTGTGTTGGAAAATGACACTGTCTCTCAAGAAATCCAATACAGTCACTGTGTCCTATAGTCCCGAAATCAATTGTTGTTGCTTCAGCTGAATTCATGAGCTTGCTTTGAGGGGCCAGGTTGTATGAAAACCATGAAATCTTCCACACTGGACTCATACATGACGTGATGAGATGCTCATCCTGTGGGAAGACCATGGGAGTGGTGAGGAGTAGCCGTGGCCATGTTTCCCGCATCCTGCAGGGCAGCACTCACCACTCAGCATGGAAAAGGAGACAGAACTGTCCCTAGCAGCTTAGCCATCAATTTGCTCTGCTCTCAGCCTCTCTCAGTCTATTCATGTTATTTTTTGCCAACCAAATAGTTAACTGTGCATGCATTAAATATAAATATAATAATGTGTCCATGTTTGCAACATGGTTAAAAACCCAAGGTCAGCAAAGAGCTGGGCTATTCAGGAAACAACTCAATGGCCCAATATAACTGGAAGTTGGGGTCTATATTAGTCTCCTAAGGCTCCCATAACAAAGATTCCATCCTTTGCCTCTTCCAGCCTCTAGTGATTCTAATTCCTTGGCTTGCAGCTCCTCCCCTGTGTCCTTATGTCTCAACTCTCCCTCTCTTTTATTTTATAAGGACAACAGTCATTGAGCTTAGGGCCCACCCTAAATCTAGGATCATGTCATCTCAAGATTCTTAACATCTTCCAAAACCCCATTTCCAATAAAGTCATATTCACAGGTACCGGGGTGGTGGGGTGGGGTTAGGACTTAGACATATCTTTTGGAGATCTGCTATTCAACCCAATACAAAGTCTAAGAAAGAGAGTTTAAAAAGTAGATTGAAGCCCTGTTTTGACAGACTTTGAATGCCAATTTTGAATGACTTTGAAGTTATAGTTCTCTTCAGAGTTGTGATGGTGGCAACTTTTACTTATATGCTATTTAAACATCTCTCTGCAGGGTCTCCTCCTCTGCCTTACTGTTCCTCTCTGACACCCTGGAGCCCTTCCCCACTACTTTATGTACTCACGAGGGATCCTGCAGGACAATAATCTCTGAGAAACTTGATAAACTTCAACATTGCTTTTTCATGTCCTAATCAAAATTCCCAACTTGTATCGTATCCTCTACATGAGTGATGATTAATCAACTAAAATAATCTTATAAGATTAAAATATTCTTATAATTAATCAAATAAAATAATCTTATTTTAAAATAATAAAATAATTAAGGCACTGGCTTGTCAACATTGTTAGAAACTGCACATGTGGCAGTTTTGAGTATGTCTATGTTAATGAGTGCTCTTGCTTGCAGAGATGCAGCTGCTGCTAGGGACACCACCTGAAGCAGGGAGGGAGAAATGCCCTGACTAGCTGCTGCTTCTTGTCCCCAAATTATCATTGGCCAAACTCAGCTAGAATCCAGCTGACACAGGAGCCTGGGAGCTGCATCTTGCAGAGATAAGGTCCCTGTGATACAGAACAGACGTGGGAAGGGAAAGACACTATGGGAAGACAAGTGGGCCCTGGACCAGCACACTATTATCCCCATTTTACAGAAAGGGACATGGAGCTCAGAGAAGGTGATATAATTGCCTAGAGTCATGCAACTGGTGAGTATGAGTGTGGATTTTGAATCCTGGTCTGTCTAAATCATAAGCCTGAGGTCTTGCCATCTTGCCTGGCTCTCACTACCGTCATAGAAATTGTACTTGCTTTGTCTGACTGCTTGGTCAGGAGATAGACCAAGGTGCTGAGAGGTGGCTTCATGGCTCTGAAATCTGCAATAAAACCTTCCCTGGATTCAAGATCTGGGTTTTTTTTTTTTTTAATTCTGGGATACATGTGCAGAACGTGCAGGTTTGTTACATAGGTATACATGTGCCATGGTGGTTTGCTGCACCTATCAACCCATCATCTAGGTTTTAAGCCCCAAATGCATTAGGTATTTGTCCTAATGCTCTCCCTCCCCTTGCCCTCCACCCCCTAGCAGGCTCTGGTGTGTGATGTTCCCCTCCCTGTGTCCATGTGTTCTCATTGCTCAACTCCCACCTATGAGTAAGAACATGCAGTGTTTGGTTGTCTGTTCCTGTGTTAGTTGGTGGAGAATGATGATTTCCAGCTTCATCCATGTCCCTGCAAAGGACACAAATTCATTCTTTTTTATGGCTGCATAGTATTCCATGGTGTATATGTGCCACGTTTTCTTTATCCAGTCTATCATTGATAGGCATTTAGGTTGGTTCCAAGTCCTTGCTATTGTAAATAGTGCTGCAATAAACTAAGTGTGCATGTGTCTTTATAGTAGAATGATTTATAATCCTTTGGGTATACACCCAAGATCTGGGCTCTTTGAATGGCACACAGTTGCAGTGCTCCGGTCTCTTTCAGGGAAGAACCCACTGAGCCCGCTGCTGCAAGTGCCATCAGCAGACGCTCCAGCTGTCAGCTTGAGCTTGGCGACCTCAGCTGCAGAGAGCCACCTTGCCCAGGAGAGTACCCTTCCCTGACAGCACACATCCAATCACTGATAAAGACTCAGTCTTTTCAGCTCACTGAGGACAACTCTGATAAACATCACAGTTCAACTTCTCCCTCTGTCCAATCCTGTTTCCTCTCCCTTCCCCAAGTGCCGATCCCTAACAACAAACCCTGACTGTGACAGTCTACGACAGGCCTTGTTGTTGTCATTGTGCTCGTCTTAGAGTTCTCTTAGTCTACACATATACTGGATGATGGTGGCAACAGGAGTGAAAGCCATAGCAATGACCATCGTGGAGGTGATTTCACCTCCTTCCATCTCTAGACAGTGTGCAGGCCTGTCCTCGCTGGAATTTTTCTGGTTAATGTAGACAGACAAACAAGTGGAGACACCATGAAATGGTGAGGCATTCCATCATTTTCTTGATGATGATCCATTGCTTCATTCCCCCAGAATGAATCACCAAAATAGCATTTGATTGGAAGGTCAATGGAAGCACAACCACCAGCTTTTTAACCCTACCTCTTTGTTTTTTATGCAGAGGGCAGAAAACATCGTCTGAACTACTTACTGTCTTGATAGTGTCTTCCCACTGGAACTGAAACACAATCTCACATTCTGCAGCCCTTCTGGGCTATTGGGGTCTTTCTTCTCTCTAGAGGTAGCCTAGATTAGTTTCTGCCTTTCTGTAAAATGTTCCCTCTAAAAAATTCCCAGGATGCTTGGAGAAGTTCTCAGACCCACTGATTTCTCATACCAGCCCCTACAGCCACAATAAAGGCCTGAAGCTTGGTGGGGCTTCCAGAAGCCATCAAGTCCACCTCTCTGCCCTTAGGAAGAACCTCCCACCACCACCAACATATGCGCATTTTATTTCTTCAAAATGAAATGAATTCCTTATTTTCTTGGCTATCCCAGCTCACCACTATCCAATCAGATGACACAAGCTACTGAAGCTCTGTAGAGCTGTGGGTGGCCTCCTTCACAATTTTCTTCCCTGCCAACTAATTCCTGACCTTAACCTTCTTAGGTGTCAGTGCAGCACCTATTATTCATGACTTCATTGACATTTCTTCCAAATCCCTGAAGCTGGTGGTGACTCATCCTCTCTTGTCATCGAGGGGCATCACTGGGCTATACACAGTACACGGCATGAAGTTCGTGTTAGCTGTTCTCTGATGCCTTGCAACAAAGGCACTCTGAAAATTTTTAATTTGATGACCTGGAGGCAAACATGAAGATTTCCAATTTAACAGCCTGAAGAATTAAATTAAACAACCTGTGTGGGTCATGCAGGGACAAGGAGCCTAGACTTGCCCCCTTGGGGTCAGAATCCTCAGGTCCATGGAAAGTTAGTTTAACAAAGGTCTAAAATGTCCACAGCAGTCCAGGCCTTCTCTACAGGGACCCATTTGAATTTATTCATGCACCCAAATGCAGTTTGCATGAAAAGGGTATGTCCTTGTATTTTCCATGAGATATTTTCTTTAGCTGAAAAGAACTGAACATTTATTGGGCTAAATAAGAACTGAGAATTCATGCTCCTAGACAAAACTTGTGTCTTCACAGCACTAATTAAGTCAAACAGGATGTCAATTTCCTTGGAAATTGCATCACAACTTCTAGCTTCATGGTCGTTTGGTGGTATAGGCCCAATTCTTAGAGCCTGAGCCACACTGACATTTAGATAAGAGAAGGGGGCTTTGGTAACATAATTCATGGTGGAGAAAACAATAGTGGCCTTTTCAGTAAAATCAAACACAAGACCTATGCTAAGAGAAGGTTTATCCTGCAGGATAAAGGCTTGTTGGCTTGCAGATGTCCTGCCTTAATGTCAGGACACAGTTACATCCTTCTGTTCCCTTTTCTCCCCTTTTCTATTCCCCACTGCCATATAACTCAAGCCCACAACCACAGCTCCTACCCAACAGCAAAATCTGAAATAAGTCACTGACAGCCTTAAGGTTCAAGCTCAAGGAAAAATGAAACTCTGGGGTTAAACCCAAGTCACAAATATATGACCCTGAGACTATACATAGTGCACAGATATGTCAGTTTAGTTCATATACAGTATCTTACTTTAAAATTTCAACATGCATTTCTAAATTGAGAGTCCACCTAAAAATCCAGTTTTCCAGTTTCTCCTGAAAAATAAAAATATCTGGCCACAGTTGGGTAGGATTCCTGCACAGCCAGAACCAGCTGGAACTCAATAACCAGCACCAGCCCCTTCACAAGGGGCACACACTCTGTAATTCGCCTTCCTTGTCCCACACAAGTTACAGTTGTGCATAGTTCTGCTCCAGCCCCTGCAGGCATCCAGGTTTGAGTCACCTGAATTAAAGCAGGGAAAGGAGAAGAAAAAGGGAGGATCAACTGAGAAGAGGTTTCCCTGATAGATTCGTTCAGATGCTTTGGTATAGATGGAACAGCATATGTGACTAAAAATTGCTTAAACAGCAAGGGGCCGGGCACGGTGGCTCACGCCTGTAATCCCAACACTTTGGGAGGCCGAGGTAGGTGGAACACTTGAGGTCAGGAGTTCGTGACCAGCCTGGCCAACATGGTGAAAGCCCATCTCTACTAAAAATACAAAAATTAAGCAGACATGGTGGCGCATACCTGTAATCCCAGATACTCAGGAGGCTGAGGCAGGAGAATCACTTGAACCCAGGAGACAGAGGTCACAGTGAACTGAGATCACGCCACTGCACCCTAGCCTGGGTGACAGAGCAAGACTCTGTCTCCAAACAAAACAATAAGGACTTTCATTACTTCATTTAACAAAAGTCTACAAGTTGGCAGTTCCAGGGTTAGACTGTGGCTCAACAATGTGAAGGCTCTGAATCAGCTTCTGTGCCGTTTTTGGCTTTCTCCTCACAGTGGCAGAATGGCTGCCAAACACCACATCCTCATACAATGACATGCAAAAGAAGAAAGAGACAGAATGGGATTTCTCCTCCTATGTCTCTTTCTTATCAAGCAGCAAAATATTTTCAGAAGATTCCAGAAGACTTTGACTCAGATCCCATTGGCCAGAACTGAGCCACATGACCATCCCTAAACCAATCACTGGCAAATGGGAATGAAATTGTTGTGTCTGAGTGAGACCAAACATGGCTCATTCCCTACATTCAGCAGAGGGGGGTCCATCTTAGCATACTGCTGCAGATACAGTTCTGTGAAAAAGAAGATGGGGAGAATGGTAGGTATGGGTAGCACATACCATTTGTGAAAGGTGGCATCCTAAGATTCTGTTAGAGTGGCTCCGTGTTGGAATGCTGGGGAAGAACTGAACATGTGGCTGAGTGGAATCTGCCTCTGTGGGGTCTGTTGGGGCTGTAAGTAAAAAGTAAAGGACCCTTTGTCCCTTCTTCTGGACTCTATGTATGATCAGCTGACAGTAAGGTCATTTTGTTAAGAACTCTACCACTCTCCCTTTCACTGTTAGGGGCCTGGCGCTTGTGTTTCAGGTACTTTCCTGGCCATCAGAGAGCAGTTCCCATCCCTACGGAGGGCCCAGAATTTGTTCTCTGGATTTTCTTCCCCTAAGGGGTGCATAAAAAAGAGTTGCCTTTCAGAGCAGTCCTGGGACTCAGGCCTGCAGTCAGAAGGGCAGCCCCTCTGGCTGAAGCTCTTTACTACAAGGACTGATGATGTGTTTTCTGGAATGGGAGCCTCAGTTCATAAATCAAGGCTTGTTGCCTGGCCCCTTGTCACCTTCTCAGAGCCGTGGGCTCTGAAAAACACTTAGCAAATAAAGTTTCAGATCCTGGTCCCCTGTGTCTCCCCTCCACCCTTCGTAAACCCCTCTGCTAAGCTAGAAGAACTGAACAAAGCTGATGGCCTCAGAAGACCCAGGACAATAGGAGAACTCTGTCCAAGCCTCTTCCCTCCCACTGCACCAGATGGGAAGGTCATGCCAGCAGCCAGCTCTGGGGAAGTCCTTCATGCCCTCTGGCTGCCATGCACCCAATCTTTGGGTGCAACAGCACATCAGTTGGCAAATGTCAAAAACTGAGAAAATAATGATTTCAATACTCCATGTTGACATCAGGCTCTCCAGCCTCCTTGTAAACACATTCAAATCCCTTATCTCATCGGGTCCTCCTGATGACCCTGAGCAGCCACTAGGGCAGTGGTCACAAAAATCATCAAATCACAGTCATCATAGCCACTATTTTATGGACTCCCTACTGTGCACCAGGCATTGTGCTCAGCACTTTGCAGCCATTATGTCTCTCAGTGCTCTCAGCCCCATAAGGTAGGTACTGTTCCTAACCCCACTTTATAAGCAAGGAATCCAAAGCTCAGAAAGAAGGTGCAGCGTGCCCAGGGCTGCCCAGTTCACAAGTGACAGAGGCAGGCTTTAAGCTCAGATCTCTTCAGCTGAAACACCTGGGGCTTTTAATAACTACTACTTTTTTCTCTCAGTCTAGGAAGTAATGTTTTGATGGCAGCTGTAGTGAATGCTCCTGAAATCCTCTTCCTGATTCTTCCTTCTCTCCCGAGCCTTACTTCCTGTTTTCTGACCTCTTCTGGAAACAACCTGAGATTCAAGTGCTGGATTGGGTGCTCTGTAACCTAGAAGAGCAGGTTCAGGTTTCTTCAGCTTGGTCTTGTCAGGACTCCAGGGATGAATGAGGCCCAAGAATCAGAGGACCAAATGCCGAGGCAGTCTCAGGCAGCTCCAACAGTCTGGGACGCCAGGCCCAGCAGACCTAGAGTTGCCCTCTTGAATCAGTCAGTCCAGAGATGAGCAGCAGCTGTTACCTAAGCTATGTCAGGGCCAGGAGCCAAGGTAAGGGTCAAGGACCAAGAGGAAGAGCACATGAGGGCTGAGCACAGGGTTTGCACTGGGTAGCTGGGGTCCAGTCCAAGGGGCCTCCTGCCCCAAATGGGAACAAAGTTCCAGGCACACACTTGAGCCAACTGAGAAGAGAACTCCCACTCAGAGAAGGGCTCTAGTCCAAGGAAGGAGGCTGGGAAATAAGGAGCCAATAAACCAGACCATCTCAGGCAGTTCTGGATTCCCTGTTTTCCACGTGCAATCTGTCTGATTAATTCAGCTAACGTGTTATTGGCTGATAACAATACCTCATTTCCCCTAGGTAGCACATATAATAAAGTGAAGTAACCTACTTCACCATCTTTAATCCTTCCCATGATTCCCAAAACATAGCACATAATAGGGAGTCTCCATTTTACAAGTAAGCAAACCGAGGCTTGGAGAGAATAGGTGACCTGTGCAAGGTCTTCTACAGGAAGTAACAGGATTGGAGTCCTAGTCTGCTTAGCTCCCTAAAAAATGTTCTTCCTTTTCTATCATGTATCACATTCAAGAACCAGAACTGCGGGGTCTTCACACACTGAGATATTGCATAGATTATGCATGTATCCATTGATCAACTAATATCTCCTGTGCGCTTGCCACCAGGAGTGCCAGAATGGATAAGACAGACAGCTTGCACCCAAGGAACTTAATGCTCATGATCCCTAGACTTTTCTGATGTCCCTCAAAACCTAGCAAAGAGCCAGCTGCCTCCTCCCGTCCTCACCCTGGCCCTGAGTGAGATAGGTCAGGTCTCCTATTGCATATTCCTCATGCCACTTTCTCTGCTCATTACAGAAACCACACTGTTGACAGAGGCAGGGCTGTGGGGCCAACGGATTAGACTGTATCATTTTGAATCTAAGCTGCATCCTCTGCAATCAGTGGCCTCTGCTGTCCCAGAGGTTTCTGTTTGTTTGGGTTGGGAGGATTTGCTCGGATTAGCATAGAGATTGTCTGTGCACTGGGGAAAGGGGCCCAGCGACTGCCGATGGACCAGCTGGAATGCAGTCAGCTCGGCTCCTCCCATGAACCACAGCTCTGGAGTGACACAGCGCTTCTGCTGGCTCCAGCAGCAACAGGCGCCTGCCTGTAAGCACGACGGTGGGAATGACATCTTTTGGTTATCTGATCACTCCATCACTGAAACTCTTTAGGAATAATTCCAGCCCCCTCTCCAGCAGCCAGGGCTATAAATAAAGATTCCCTGGGGATGCTGAATCCTGCCCTTCATCCTGGCTGCCTCTGTGACTCATTCCACAAGCCAATTCTTCTTCCATCTTCTTAATTATGGGCAGGGGGGAATGAACGTCTGTGCATATCTGCCTGCATGCTGTGTGCATTATCTTAGTTGCAGTCCATATGCATGCGTGTGTGTGTCTATGTGTACATGTGTGTTTACCTGTGACTCAGTGTTTAAGTTTAAAATGTAGAAAAGTGGCTGGGCGCAGTGGCTCACGCATATAATCCTAGCACTTTGGGAGGCCGAGGCAGGCAGATCACTTGAGCTCAGGAAGTCAAGACCAGCCTGGCCAACATGGTGAGACCCCGTCTCTACTAACTATATAGAAATTAGCTGGGCGTGGTGGCGAGCGCCTGTAATCCCACCTACTCATGAGGCTGAGGCAGAAGGATCGCATGAACCTGGGAGGCGGAGGTTGCAGTTAGCTGAGATCACGCCACTGCACTCCAGCTTGAGACACAGAGCGAGACCGTCTCAAAAATAAATAAATAAATAAATAAAATTAAAATTTAAAAATTTTTAAAAAGAGTAGAGAAGAAATGCATTTCTCATAGATATTTCAGTGTAGCGATTGTTAGCTAAGGCTCCATAGTAAATCATATCTACATTTATGAAGGCCTTTTTAGGGCACCACCCTATGCTAAGTAAGGTGAATAAGACACAAACTCTATCATCTTCATGGACTACAATTGCTTAAAGCAAATAAAATCCCTGAAGTGGTGGCAGCAGTTGAGAGCAGCATTTCATAAAAAGAAAACCCTCACCTATAACAAAGAAGAGTAAAGAAAACACTCATTCACTGAATTCCTTCTTCCCCACACCAGGCACTTACTAAGTGCCACATAATTCATTCCTTACAACAGCGCAAGAGTTTTCCATCTCAGTTTTCAAAGGTGATAAAACAGGCTTAGAGAAGTTAAATAACTGACCTAAAATCACAAAGACCGTGTGGGTCCAAGGTGAAATGTGAATTCAAGGGTTTGGGGCAGAATCTTACAGATCATCTCATCTAAACTTTCATCTATTGCTTGCATCTACCCTACAAAGCTCATGAAAACTGGTCATTTAGCTCCTTGGTAGGAGAAAGTCAACTCTCAAGACAAGTGGTCCCATCTTCAGACAGTTCCAAACTGCCAGGAAGCTCTCCTCTATGTTGAGGCCAAATCTGCCCCCTTTTTATTTCTACCCACCCAAGTTTTCTTATGCCCTCTGGGGCTAATAAAGCAAGCCTAATTCCTCCTCCTTATCACTGCCTTTCAAATAAGTCATCTTCCATTTCATTATCCAGCCAGGTCATTCCACACTTGAAATTATTTCAAATCCCTAAATATTTGTTCATCACTGTATCCTTCATGCTGGTACCCACAGTGCTGCCACATCTAGGTTAGGTAAATATCAGTTGAGTGAATGAAGAGATACACGAGCTCTTTCAGGGTAGATGGTGCCATGACTTGTTTCATTAAGTCTTTAGTCTTAATTAAAAATTGCCTGGTTGCCAGGAACAGTCTATTCTGGCTACTTCAATAAAAATTCTGCAATGATGGAGGGATTCAGGCAACTCTAAAGACAGGTAAATGTAGAAGATTACAGGGTCTTGTGGAATGAGAACAATTATCAGAAAGTTCTCTCTCTCTCTCTCCCTCTCTCTTTCTGCCCTTTTCTCCTCTCCCCCTACCCACTCCCATGTTCTCTCTATCTACCTTCGTTTTGTGTATCTACTACCTTCTCTTCTTGGCATGCCAATTTTCTCTATTGCACATGGCTCAACATGGCAGCTGTCCCAAAGACATACCCCCACACAGCTTCATGTCTGTCAGCATCTAAATGACAGAGGCTCTGTGTCCCAATAGACAGGAATCAATTGGTCAAGTGGTCACTCCTAGACCTATCAGCAGTGGCTGTCAGGCAGTGAGGAGGAATCTACTAGTACAAAATGTGGCTGCATTTAGGCATCTTTTTAGCAAGGATTTGAAGGCTGTCTTAGAGAGGAGGGAAGAATCTTTGGGAAGGAGTATGAGTGAATAGAATAGAAATGCTGACATCTCTTGTACACCTTTAAATACCAATATTATAAATGGATCTGAGAGGTCAGGATGCTCTCAGAGAAGTATATTATCCTTAGGATGTCCAGACATGGGCTCTAGGGACTGGAGGCTTTCAGAACTTCCTGCACCTCTGAAATTCTGATGCAGAGCCATGAAGTCCTGGAAAGCCTGACTAGTGGCATGGGTGGCCCGAAAAGGGCTCAGGCTTCCCTTTTGCAGAAGAACATTCCACTTACCCTATTTGTGGCTCCTTAGCATGTTGTCAATGATCCTGACCATCTCTGGAAATACAGAAGGTCCAATCCGCAAGCACTGAACACAAAAATAGCTCATTTTCCTCCTCCCCGTGTGCACAGAGAAAGTTTGTATGTGTGCTGTGCTGAGGCTTATGCAGTAGGGAGGGGATGAAGAGGAGGGACTATGGAAATGTGACTGTTTTATAAAACAAATGAATAGACTTGTTTGACTGTTTTGTAAAATAAATGAATAGACTCGTAGGCTAGAAAGTCCCTTACAGATCATGTAGCCATGTAGTCATCAAAGGGTGTGCCTCAGACCTCGAGCGTTCCCCAGAAGAACCTCAAGGACCAAAAGAGGAGGTAGCAGGAAAGTATTCAGGAATCCTTCCGAAGTAGACAGGATTCCACCCACCAGCATCCTCTGGCAGCAGTGCAATCCTGCTGTTCTTAATTTTATACGTTGAGTTGCTATGTATTGTTTCACTGGTTTATAGGTGAGGAAACTGACTGCAGAGAGGTACAGCAACTTGCCCAGAGTCAGATAGTGCTGGTTTCCAGCTGTGCTGCCTCCCAGAGCCCTCTTTCTGCTGGCACAGGTCATATGGAGACCAAAAAGAGAACAATGATTTCTGACAAGGAAAACTGTCATGAGAGCTAGCCATCTGTGTCTTCCACCTGCAGCAAAGTATCAGGCATTCACTATTGACATGTTTCCATCACCCAATAGCCTGATCATACAGCTGTGCTTGGTAATATGCAAACTGCAGAACAGGGATGAACTTGTGGCTTCAGGGCTCAAGCTCTCTAAATCGCCAAACTTGCTCCTTCAGTGTCTGTTCATTTTGCAATTAGCTAATTGGCAAAGGGACCCTGAAACTGTTAGGACAATTCAAATTCAATCAACAGAACTCAACTCTAACCAAAGAGAGAGAGAGAGAGAGAGAGAGAGAGAATGTTGAGAAGCTCTCCAAACTGACAATGTCATGATGCCATGGCTGGAATAAATGAAGGCCAACCAATCTTCCCAAGAGTCGAGGTCCTAGGAGAGGGAGACAGACTGGATAAGCTCAGTTCCCATGATCAGCTCTTTACTGGCCACTGACATTCTCTTGTGCCAGTTGCTGGTTCTAGGCTTTCCAAGCCACCATATTTACTGTTACCCTTGAGGCAAGTCTTAACTTGTCACTCAAGCAAGCTCTCTATCTCACAAGCGGCTCTTGCTCCTTCTCTTTTTCACCCTTCCAACTTGGTTTTTGTCATGCCTCCACTCCTATAATCAAAAGACCCACCTCTTTTCAAACTCCCAAGAAGAGTTTCCCTGTGTTCTCACTGTCTTGCAGCCTGGCATGATGATTCTTTTATTTGTCTCACACATGTAATTTTTTACCATGCTCTCTCTTCTAGGAACTTCAGAGAGAATTCTTTGGGATTGAAACAGAGGGCAAGATGCAAAAAGTGTTGAATCCAAAATTACCCCTTCTCTAACAGACTATCCAAGAATTAGACTCAAACTTAGAGTCAGTTCAGTACAAGACTTAAAGGGCAACTCTTGTCCTCCACCTTGGTTGAAGAAATTTATCCTAGAGCAACAGTCAGTGCCAACATGTTCCCCACTGGTTCTCCTACAAGGCCTACAGGGACTTCATATAAACAGAACCTCTGTGTCACAGTCCCTGCAGTGGGACACAAATTAGGCCTTCCCCATGGACTTGGCTGCAAAGATATTTAAACACACGATGTCCAAAGTTACTTCGAGCTCTAACAGTCTGTGACTCCCTGATGATGCAAATGGAATTTATTTCTAAGAAGAGGGTGATGAACATCTTACTCAATGAACCATAATTCACTTTGCCAGATTCCAGAGACTTCCTGGCTGGTTCTTGAGAGAACTCCTGTGCTGCTGAATTTCTGCCACTTGCCTGGGAGTTTATGACATCAGACAGCAGAGTCTAACCTGACCCTTGGAGGAAATTGTTATCTGCACTATGAGGCAGTAGGCTCATACATACCTTCAATACCAAACACATCACTTTCTAGTTGACCCAGGCCAATTGACCAGTGGATGAGGGGTTGCCAATGGTTGAATGAGCTGACTACTTGCAACAGAGAGAAGTGGTCTGTGCCATCTTCTCCACAAGCAGCCTTTGTTATGGCCTAAAGCCAAAAATAAATTAAAAAGAAAAAAAAATCAGTTCAATTATGGATGTAAAATTAAGCTATGCTTCAGGATTGGGATGCAAAAAATAATTGACTGTCCCATGTAAGTGAGGAATATTTTTCCAATCCCTAAATGGCATGCTATTATGTTTGGGGTTGTGTTATGGCTTGAAAGTTCATATGCTGGAAATGTGAAAACTTAATTCCTCATGCAACAGTGTTGAGAGGTGGGACTTTTGAGAGGTGATTAGGTCATGTGGACTCTGCCCTCATGCAAGGATTAATGCCATTATCCAGGAAGTGGGTTTGTTGTTATGGAAGTGGGTTCCTGATAATTGGATGAGTTTGTCCCCCCTCCCCTCCCTTGTGTATGTTCTCTTGCCCTTTCAACTTCCATCATGGGATAATACAACAAGGAGGCCCTCACCAGATTCAGGCCCCTTGACCTTGGACTTCCCAGCCTCCAAAACTGTAAAAAATAAATCTCTGTTCTTTATAAATTACCCAGTCTGTGATACTCTGTTATAGCAGCACAAAACAGACCAAGACAGGTTGTTTCTCCAAAAATGGGAGTGGTTTTTCACCAATCTATCCACACTGGTTCTTCTTTAAAAAAAAAAAAGTATTAACTATGTAATCTGTGACCACAAAACACAGAGGAGTTAGTCAAATGAACTAGAAATGTTCAAATCTACCACCCTGCAATCCAAAACTCTATTTGAGATGGACTTGCCATCTCAAATAGAGAAAGGATTCCCATATATATGACTGAAAAGGCAGATGCTTTGGCACATAATCAACTGTATCCTCTGCTCAGTTACACAACTCACTGTTGCGAGTGACAGGCTGGAATCCTGGAATCTTGAAATTAATTTCCTTTGCCTGGTTCTTAGTAGCTCAGTACACCTGGGAGTGTTTGGCTATTCCACCTGAAGTATTTGTAAGAGGGGAAAGAAAGTTGGAAGCAGAAATTGTACTTTTCAGTTGCCTTCTCATCAGAAGATGCAGGGACCAAATTAGCCCGGCCCACACTGAGACTGCTGAGTAAGATCAGAGTCACAGACTATCAGAACAGGAAAGAGACAGGGAGAGCAAGCAGTCCAAACAAGAAAGTTATAAGAATAACAGTAATAATAAAAATGATAATAATGAAATTTATTTATTTTTCTGGAGATTTTTGCCAGATGCCTAGCCAGCATCCACATCATCCTTCTTCTTTCCTAATAGAACCTCAATCAGCTTCCCTCCATATAGCCTCAGGTGAAACTGACTGCAGCCCCCAACTCCAGGATGAGTTCCATTGGTCAAAGGTCAAATGCTGCCTACCAATGATTGGTCACAACAGGCATGTGACCCAATTCTGGCCAATGAGACATAAGCAGGTATTTGCTAATGGGATTCTACAAAAAAAGTTTCATTTCAAATAGAGAGTCTCAGGAGAGACATCCTTCTTCTTCCTCTGGACATTAACACTAACACATCTAGATGTGATTCCTGGAAGTGATGTAGTCATCCTGCTATCCACCTAAGGTTGGAGCCAATGCTCAGGATCACAAAACAGAAATATGGGAAAACCCAGGTCCTTGATGACACCACTGAGGCACTTACTTAACCAACCTTGAAGACATCCTCTTCCAGAACTTCTTTTTAAATAAAGCTATCGCACATTCTTTTTTATGTCACTTTGAGCTGGAGGTTTGATGAGCTGCAACAAAAAACATCCCAAGTTAGACAGTGTTTACCATGAGCCAGCTTCCGTACTTGTAACTCTATAAGCATTATTGCACTTAACCCTGTGACAACCCTCTGAGAACAATATTATTATTATTCCCATTATACAGTTAAAAAAGACTAAGTCTTAGAGAGATTAAATGACTTTCTCAGAATCAATTTATAGATGGTAGAGACTAGATTCAAAATTTAAGCAGTCTGACGCCAGGGTCTGCACCTTTAATCTCCATGCTATGCAATCCAGAAAAGGGAAAAACTTGCACCAAAAAGCACAATAAGTTAGAATTATTCAGGGATTAAAACTGACATCCAGTGGTCTTTCAATGCTTAAGTAATGGCGATGATTTTGGAGAGCAGGAGCTAGTGTAGCCACTGCCATCACCTTTAACCAAGGTATCCTTTCTCATGGGACCCATAGTCTGCCTTAAATGTCTGGTTCTTTTTTCTAATCATTGACCACATTCTCTGGCTCTCTATGCTCATCTTGCTTCCACCTTCTTCTTCATTTCTGCCTTTTCAGCTCATTAATTGACTTTTTGTAGCCATTAAAGAGAGACATGTGAATCTCCTGGAAAATCCCCCACGACAGGAGCAAGATCCTTGCCAATGAGGAGTTCTCACTAGCAAGGAAATTAAGCTGTCTGCTGGGGGCATGGAGGATGAGTTGGCAGATCTCCCATGCTAATTGCTTTCATCTTGATTCAGTGAGTCTCCCAAGCCAGGTGACAACTCAGCAGTGCCCAGCAGTTCCAGGCATAGGAAGAAAGCAAACACTTGAAGTTACCTCATGCTAAGGATGAGTCACAGGGGGCTCTGCCATAGGGACCTCATAGGCCTTGGATTGTCCATGAGCAAGGGGACATATTGATGATGGCAATGTCATCATGCTAATATAACAAAAAGGAATGGGAAGCCCACTCTTACATTGTGGGACGTTGTGATTATGAGCATGGTCTTATAATTAAGCAGATATGGATCTGACTCTCAGTTCAGTTACTTGCTAGCTGATGAAAAAAGAGAGAGTAATGGAACTTGCCCTGAATTTAGTTTCTTCCTCTGTAAATATATGGCTGTGGGGATTAGATATGATGAGTATAGTATCTAGCACCTAGTAATGCTCAGTGCCTTCAAAGACAATGATATTGACTTCAATGATGATGATAATGATCAGGATGAAAAATTGAGTGGATAGATAACATGTGTTAATCCTCATGGTCAAAGATTCTCCTTAGTAACAACTCAAGACAGGTGTCAGGCTCATTCAAAGAAACTCTCTGCCTCTATTTTGCCCCATGTTACCATGATTCTTCCCTCCTAACAAAGACCAGACTACGTACAATTCAGTACACTTGAACTTTAACCAAACCATCAAGTGGCTCTTCTGTGGTTGATTACAAAGATGATTTCCCATTATATCAAGCTATGTTAATGGCAAACATCCAGCTCAACTAAGTAAAGCCAATTAGTTAGGCTACGTGTGGAGTTGGAAAATATAAACCAACACAGATATGGTTAATTTCAATAGGGAATGTTGGTTACAGGACAACTAAGCTTCAGTGTTCAAAGCTATTATAATGATCTTATCAGACTGATGTTGAAAAGACTTCAACTATCCTTCTTCAAATATCTCCCCAGGATTCCATCTCTATCTACCATTGAGTGTGGTGTGGTTATCCAGTTGACCAAAATATACATGTCTTGCTTGACATGATTTTGAGGAAGATTTGCACCCAGACTTCTAAATCAAGTGGTATAAGTAAGGCCATGTTTAGACTATCATTTGAGCAATGCATGGGCATCATATTTGGTTGGTTTTGGAAACCTACTTGTTTACCTGAACTGTGGTTTGCATGAAGCTATTATACTTCCTTTTTTAAGCCACTTTGAGCTGGAAGTTTGATTAGTTGCAGCCAAAAACATCCCACATCCCACCATGTGCCAGCCTCTCTGTGTAGAGATGGAATATATAGACGTCATCTAGTGCAGAGTTATAACTGTGCTCCATGGAGTCCTAGCATTTCAGTGGAAGTGCCAACAAGGGTTAAGGGATGAGGGAGCAGTAGAGTACACAGAATTCTAGAGTGCCCACCCCTCACTTCAAGCAGTGCCCTTATTTCTGTTTTCCATATTGGGCTCTCAAATAATATTAATCATAACATTTAAAAGAAGTTTGTAAATCACACTCCTGATTGAACCTATTTATTTTTCAGGAGAAAAATATGCAGCCCAGAGAAGTCAAGACTTGCCCAAGGTTGCACAGCTAGCTACTAATAAAATCTAGACTAGAATTCCAGGCTTAGAGATCAGCACACTTGTCTAAAAAGAGCTATTGGAAGCATTTTTTTTTTGCAAACATACACTTCAAATCTTCATGACCGTCACTGTAAACATCAACAAACACTATTGTCATATACCTACTATGAGTATGTGGTACTGTATTTGGCACCTTAGAGCTTAGGAGGACAGAGTGTGGGGGTGATATCAGAGAAGACGTCATGAAAGAACTAATGCCTGAACAAAGTTTTGAATAGTGCATACGAGTTCCCCAGATGGAAAGAGGAAGTAATGGAGTCTATTTGGAATAGGCTCCTTCAAACATGAAACCTGTTTGGAATTGACAACTATGTTATAAATGTAAAGTATATTATTCTTACCAAATTACCATGTATATCAGTAGAGCCTAGTCAGGAAGCAAGAAGCATATTAGGTATTTCAAATAGAGGGGATTTAATCCTGAAACCTAGTTATACACTGTTGGAAATAATAGAAGAACAAAAAATGGGAAAGGAGAGGAAACCCAGAGAGTAGGAACTGCAGAAAGCACCTACCCCTCCTAGGGCTGGAACAAAGATGAGACTATGTTATTATCTAAGCCCAGGAATGCACTTATGACTGCACCACTGGGGGCACCAGGAAGAGTGATGGAACCACCAAGGAGAGGCCACCAAGCCAGTACTAGTACCAACACAGAGGGCTCATCCAAGCTCCAAGCTAGTACTGAGATTTTATGACTGAAGTCGAAATTGTTAGAGATACAGTCACTTCCAAAGATCACATGAGAAACAGTGAAAGAGAAAGAACATTGCTTCCTGCCTTCTCTCAACTTCCAACCTCCTACCAGTGCTTCACACTGACTGAATCTATCAAGGGAGGCTGGGGTCTGTAGTTTGCAGTGGTCTAAGACCTGTGATGCACAGCATCGAAGGCAAGAATGGTGCTGAGAATAAACAGGGAAGTAGCCACCACACTGTATTTTCTAAATGTAATATTCCTTCTAGCAATTTCTCCATAGTTCTCCAATTCAAGGTCTATCCTCCCTCTCCCCACCAAAAATTCACATCTACACACTGATGTACCCATATAGCAACAAGTCCCCAACAGCACAGTAGTGGGCATTTGTAACTTTTTTCTGCCCAGTGCTTGAAGCCTCTTCCTATTTGGAGGGAATTCCCCATTGTCCAAAGATGAAACTCTAGATCCCTGACTTGCCAGCTTCCCTTGTAGCTAGGAAGTAGCACATGACCGAAGCTCCATCAATCAGAGGAGCTAGTGATATGAAGAGGTAGAGACAGAGAGGTTCCATCCTGATAGAGAAGTAGCCACATACATCCAGGTTCAAAGGACCATAATGGGGGTCATGCCAGTGGCTGTGTTTAGGGTTCAATGACATTCAGGTTCCAATGGCTATGGCATCCATGTCCTTACTAAACAGGTTCATCATGTGATTTGGTCCTTATCCTCTAGACTTCCCAGTGATTTTGAGATCTACCCAAATATTTTCAATAATCTCACTTTCTGCTTAAATCATCTAGAATAACTGTCTATTGCTTGCAACCAAGAACGTGGCTACTATAAATTCCTTCCTTGTTTTGTAACCAGAGATCTTCCATCTTGAACCTAACACTTATGATTGTCCAAAGGCTTTAGGGAACTTCATCTCCTATGATATCCAAAAGAAATGAACAATGACAGATAAATAGACTCTGGCACAGAAGCCTCCAGAAGGTGCTAAGATATGCTGCCACCCTCCAGCATCCAGAGGTGTAAGAGCATGCAATCTCCAGATATGACCATGGGCAAGGGGTGCTTGCCTTGAGGGTCAGGCTCCAAACCTAGTAGTAGACACCAAGTGTTTTTCTGCCTCTCCCTCAAGGATTCACCCTGTCCAGGAAACTCTTGGTTCTATTGCATTTCCTGCCATCTCCCAGACCATAGATGGCCCTAGGAAGTACTGTCAGAAATTATTGATTTCTACTCCCTTGCAAATTCAGAACCCCCAACCTCCTTCCAATATCAGCCAAGGATTTTCCCAGGTATAGGATACTTGCCTTGCTCCTCCTATTCTAAATAATCATCTATTAAATTAGTCATCTATTGCCACATAATAAATCACCTCAAAAAGTCTATAGAGGCTTAAAACAACAATAGTCATTTATTACCTCTCATCATTTCTGGGGATCAGCATTCAGACAGGGTAGGGTTTAGATGAGTTGTTTCCATGATCCACAATGTTCGGGGATCTCAACAAGAAAATTCAAAGGCTGAAGGCTGCACTCACTTACAGGCTCGTTCATTCATATGTCTGCCTGTTGATGCTTGCCCTTGGCTGGGGGCCTAGCAGGGACCATCAAGTCAAATACCCGCACATGTGCCTGGTCTTCCTTACACATGAGGGCTGGGCTCTAAGACCCAGAGAGAAGCTGTATTGCCTTCTACAGTCTAACCTGGGAATCCATGTGGCATCACTTCTACCACATTCTATTGGTCAAGGCAGCTACAAAGACCTGCCCCATTTCAAGGGAAGGGAACAGAAACAATCCTCCACCCCCTACCCTAAAGGTGATGTGTCAATTTCTCATTGTAAAATAAACCTGTAAGATGGGAAATACATTGTTGTGGCTATCTTGGGGAAATGTTTCCTGACACAGTCACCTTCAATAATTCCGAGGTTTAAAAGACTTCCTTGGACTCATTCCTCCTTGGATCATATAGCAACTCATGCTGCACCTGCCATTCTAACTATATCCCCTCAGTGAGTCCAGAATATCCTACACCCACCCACCCTCTAAGAGGGAAGCTAAGCTCAGTGAGTTCCAGATGGTCTTCTGGCTCCTTCTTCTGAAGAAAAACAAATAAACAAATGCAAATGTCAACTCAAAAGGGCTCCCTGCTACAAATGTTAACCCAACAATACTGATTTCAATAACCCCTCAGAGCTACGCACTGCTTTATAGTACTTTTGCTTGCACAGGCTTATTAAATCAATAAACTCCAAGATGACTTTTCTGATGAAAATCGTAAATATATAAAACTACACTGTGTTAAGTACAAACATGGCTTGAAAATCACTCACACCACTCTTCCCCATCTCAATTTCCACCTACTTCAATGTCATTGGTTAAAACCCACCCCTCAGGGACTGACACCTCAGCAAGAAGTAGGGTTCCACATGAGCAATCTGGTTGATGAGGGAGGGAAAAGCAGGTAAGAAGGTGGCTTACACAGTAGGAAGGGGAGGCTCTGGCACACTTGAGTTAATGTTCCCAAGCTAAGGATCCTGCAGGAGCTGGATGACTTGGAGGTGGAAAGGCATAAAATAAATTGACTGTGCTTTTAACCCTCAGGCAAAGCATCAGAGATTCATTGTTGAGAATTTTCATAACACCCTCCTGCAGCCCTACTCCCTCAGGTCTTCAGCTGCAGGCCAGGCCTGACTCTGCATGCAACAAGGGCAAAGTAGTAGTGGAGAAACCAGAATTGGGCACAAACTTTAGACTGCTCAATCTAGGCCCTGATTTTGGTAGGGGAGAGCCACCTTAGGATTCAACCATGGCTACAGTAGATGAGTAACTTGCACCTGTCAAAAAGCTTGAGTCATCAGTGCTGAAATTTGAAAGGGGTTCCTCGTGATAAATGAAAGTAACAGCTATCTGGCCAGGCACGGTGGCTCACTCCTGTAATCCCAGCACTTTGGGAGGCCGAGGCGGGCAGATCATGAGGTCATGAGTTCCACACCAGCCTGGTCAACATGGTGAAACCCCCTCTCTACTAAAAATACAAAAATTAGCCAGGCATGGTGGCACACACCTATAACCCTAGCTACTCAGGAGGCTGAGGCAAAATAATTGCTTGAACCTGGGAGGTGGAGGTTTCAGTGAGCTGAGATCACGCCACTGCACTCCAGCCTCAGCAACAGAGCAAGACTCCCTTTCAGAAAAAGAAAATAACAGCTATCCTTTGAAGATGCTTGGTTGGGGGCGGAGCAAGATGGCCGAATAGGAACAGCTGCAGTCTCCAACTCCCAGCGCGAGCGACACAGAAGACCGGTGATTTCGGCATTTTCAACTGAGGTACTGGGTTCATCTCACTGGGGAGTGCCGGACGATCGGTGCTGGTCAGCTGCTGCTGCCCGACCAGCGAGAGCTGAAGCAGGGCGAGGCATTGCCTCACTTGGGAAGCGCAAGGGGAAAGGGAATCCCTTTTCCTAGCCAGGGGAACTGAGACACACAACACCTGGAAAATTGGGTAACTCCCACCCCAATACTGCGCTTTAAGCAAACAGGCACACCAGGAGATCATATCCCACACCTGGCCGGGAGGGTCCCACGCCCACGGAGCCTCCCTCATTGCTAGCACAGCAGTCTGTGATCTACCGGCAAGGCAGCAGCGAGGCTGGGGGAGGGGCGCCCGCCATTGCTGAGGCTTAAGTAGGTAAACAAAGCTGCTGGGAAGCTCGAACTGAGTGGAGCTCACAGCAGCTCAAGGAAACCTGCCTGTCTCTGTAGACTCCACCTCTGGGGACAGGGCACAGTAAACAATAAACGCAGCAGAAGCCTCTGCAGACGCAAACGACTCTGTCTGACAGCTTTGAAGAGAGCAGTGGATCTCCCAACACGGAGGTTGAGATCTGAGAAGGGACAGACTCCCTGCTCAAGTGGGTCCCTGACCCCTGAGTAGCCTAACTGGGAGACATCCCCCACTAGGGGCAGTCTGACACCCCACACCTCACAGGGTGGAGTACACCCCTGAGAGGAAGCTTCCAAAGCAAGAATCAGACAGGTACACTCACTGTTCAGAAATATTCTATCTTCTGCAGCCTCTGCTGCTGATACCCAGGCAAACAGGGTCTGGAGTGGACCTCAAGCAATCTCCAGCAGACCTACAGCTGAGGCTCCTGACTGTTAGAAGGAAAACTCTCAAACAGGAAGGACACCTACACCAAAACCCCATCAGTACATCACCATCATCAAAGACCAGAGGCAGATAAAACCACAAAGATGGGGAAAAAGCAGGGCAGAAAAGCTGGAAATTCAAAAAATAAGAGTGCATCTCCCCCGGCAAAGGAGCGCAGCTCATCGCCAGCAACGGATCAAAGCTGGACGGAGAATGACTTTGACGAGATGAGAGAAGAAGGCTTCAGTCCATCAAATTTCTCAGAGCTAAAGGAGGAATTACGTACCCAGCGCAAAGAAACTAAAAATCTTGAAAAAAAAGTGGAAGAATTGATGGCTAGAGTAATTAATGCAGAGAAGGTCCTAAACGAAATGAAAGAGATGAAAACCATGACACAAGAAATACGTGACAAATGCACAAGCTTCAGTAACCGACTCGATCAACTGGAAGAAAGAGTATCAGCGATTGAGGATCAAATGAATGAAATGAAGCGAGAAGAGAAACCAAAAGAAAAAAGAAGAAAAAGAAATGAACAAAGCCTGCAAGAAGTATGGGATTATGTAAAAAGACCAAATTTACGTCTGATTGGGGTGCCTGAAAGTGAGGGGGAAAATGGAACCAAGTTGGAAAACACTCTTCAGGATATCATCCAGGAGAACTTCCCCAACCTAGTAGGGCAGGCCAACATTCAAATCCAGGAAATACAGAGAACGCCACAAAGATACTCCTCGAGAAGAGCAACTCCAAGACACATAATTGCCAGATTCACCAAAGTTGAAATGAAGGAAAAAATCTTAAGGGCAGCCAGAGAGAAAGGTTGGGTTACCCACAAAGGGAAGCCCATCAGACTCACAGCAGATCTCTCGGCAGAAACTCTACAAGCCAGAAGAGAGTGGGGGCCAATATTCAACATTCTTAAAGAAAAGAATTTTAAACCCAGAATTTCATATCCAGCCAAACTCAGTTTCATAAGTGAAGGAGAAATAAAATCCTTTACAGATAAGCAAATGCTTAGAGATTTTGTCACCACTAGGCCTGCCTTACAAGAGACCCTGAAGGAAGCACTAAACATGGAAAGGAACAACCGGTACCAGCCATTGCAAAAACATGCCAAAATGTAAAGACCATCGAGGCTAGGAAGAAACTGCATCAACTAACGAGCAAAATAACCAGTTAATATCATAATGGCAGGATCAAGTTCACACATAACAATCTTAACCTTAAATGTAAATGGACTAAATGCTCCAATTAAAAGACACAGACTGGCAAACTGGATAGAGTCAAGACCCATCAGTCTGCTGTATTCAGGAGACCCATCTCACACGCAGAGACATACATAGGCTCAAAATAAAGGGATGGAGGAAGATTTACCAAGCAAATGGAGAACAAAAAAAAGCGGGGGTTGCAATCCTAGTCTCTGATAAAACAGACTTTAAACCATCAAAGATCAAAAGAGACAAAGAAGGCCATTACATAATGGTAAAGGGATCAATTCAACAGGAAGAGCTAACTATCCTAAATATATATGCACCCAATACAGGAGCACCCAGATTCATAAAGCAAGTCCTTAGAGACTTACAAAGAGACTTAGACTCCCATACAATAATAATGGGAGACTTCAACACTCCACTGTCAACATTAGACAGATCAACGAGACAGAAAGTTAACAAGGATATCCAGGAATTGAACTCATCTCTGCAGCAAGCAGACCTAATAGACATCTATAGAACTCTCCACCCCAAATCAACAGAATATACATTCTTCTCAGCACCACATCGTACTTACTCCAAAATTGACCACGTAATTGGAAGTAAATCACTCCTCAGCAAATGTACAAGAACAGAAATTATAACAAACTGTCTCTCAGACCACAGTGCAATCAAACTAGAACTCAGGACTAAGAAACTCAATCAAAACCGCTCCACTACATGGAAACTGAACAACCTGCTCCTGAATGACTATTGGGTACATAACGAAATGAAGGCAGAAATAAAGATGTTCTTTGAAACCAATGAGAACAAAGATACAACATACCAGAAACTCTGGGACACATTTAAAGCAGTGTGTAGAGGGAAATTTATAGCACTAAATGCCCACAAGAGAAAGCAGGAAAGATCTAAAATTGACACTCTAACATCGCAATTAAAAGAACTAGAGAAGCAAGAGCAAACACATTCGAAAGCTAGCAGAAGGCAATAAATAACTAAGATCAGAGCAGAACTGAAGGAGATAGAGACACAAAAAACCCTCCAAAAAATCAATGAATCCAGGAGTTGGTTTTTTGAAAAGATGAACAAAATTGACAGACCACTAGCAAGACTAATAAAGAAGAAAAGAGAGAAGAATCAAATTGATGCAATTAAAAATGATAAAGGGGATATCACCACTGACCCCACAGAAATACAAACTACCATCAGATAATACTATAAACACCTCTACGCAAATAAACTGGAAAATCTAGAAGAAATGGATAATTTCCTGGACACTTACACTCTTCCAAGACTAAACCAGGAAGAAGTTGAATCCCTGAATAGACCAATAGCAGGCTCTGAAATTGAGGCAATAATTAATAGCCTACCAACCAAAAAAAGTCCAGGACCAGATGGATTCACAGCTGAATTCTACCAGAGGTACAAGGAGGAGTTGGTACCATTCCTTCTGAAACTATTCCAATCAATAGAAAAAGAGGGAATCCTCCCTAACTCATTTTATGAGGCCGACATCATCCTGATACCAAAGCCTGGCAGAGACACAACAAAAAAAAAGAGAATTTTAGACCAATATCCCTGATGAACATCGATGCAAAAATCCTCAATAAAATACTGGCAAACCGGATTCAGCAACACATCAAAAAGCTTATCCACCATGATCAAGTGGGCTTCATCCCTGGGATGCAAGGCTGGTTCAACATTCGCAAATCAATAAACATAATCCAGCATATAAACAGAACCAAAGACAAGAACCACATGATTATCTCAATAGATGCAGAAAAGGCTTTTGACAAAATTCAACAGCCCTTCATGCTAAAAACGCTCAATAAATTCGGTATTGATGGAACGTACCTCAAAATAATAAGAGCTATTTATGACAAACCCACAGCCAATATCATACTGAATGGGCAAAAACTGGAAAAATTCCCTTTGAAAACTGGCACAAGACAGGGATGCCCTCTCTCACCACTCCTATTCAACATAGTGTTGGAAGTTCTGGCTAGGGCAATTAGGCAAGAGAAAGAAATCAAGGGTATTCAGTTAGGAAAAGAAGAAGTCAAATTGTCCCTGTTTGCAGATGACATGATTGTATATTTAGAAAACCCCATTGTCTCAGCCCAAAATCTCCTTAAGCTGATAAGCAACTTCAGCAAAGTCTCAGGATACAAAATTAATGTGCAAAAATCACAAGCATTCTTATACACCAGTAACAGACAAACAGAGAGCCAAATCAGGAATGAACTTCCATTCACAATTGCTTCAAAGAGAATAAAATACCTAGGAATCCAACTTACAAGGGATGTAAAGGACCTCTTCAAGGAGAACTACAAACCACCGCTCAGTGAAATAAAAGAGGACACAAACAAATGGAAGAACATACCATGCTCATGGATAGGAAGAATCAATATCATGAAAATGGCCATACTGCCCAAGGTAATTTATAGATTCAATGCCATCCCCATCAAGCTACCAATGAGTTTCTTCACAGAATTGGAAAAAACTGCTTTAAAGTTCATATGGAACCAAAAAACAGCCCGCATCTCCAAGACAATCCTAAGTCAAAAGAACAAAGCTGGAGGCATCACGCTACCTGACTTCAAACTATACTACAAGGCTACAGTAACCAAAACAGCATGGTACTGGTACCAAAACAGAGATATAGACCAATGGAACAGAACAGAGTCCTCAGAAATAATACCACACATCTACAGCCATCTGATCTTTGACAAACCTGAGAGAAACAAGAAATGGGGAAAGGATTCCCTATTTAATAAATGGTGCTGGGAAAATTGGCTAGCCATAAGTAGAAAGCTGAAACTGGATCCTTTCCTTACTCCTTATACAAAAATTAATTCAAGATGGATTAGAGACTTAAATGTTAGACCTAATACCATAAAAATCCTAGAGGAAAACCTAGGTAGTACCATTCAGGACATAGGCATGGGCAAAGACTTCATGTCTAAAACACCAAAAGCAACGGCAGCAAAAGCCAAAATTGACAAATGGGATCTCATTAAACTAAAGAGCTTCTGCACAGCAAAAGAAACTACCATCAGAGTGAACAGGCAACCTACAGAATGGGAGAAAATTTTTGCAATCTACTCATCTGACAAAGGGCTAATATCCAGAACCTACAAAGAACTCCAACAAATTTACAAGAAAAAAACAAACAACCCCATCAAAAAGTGGGCAAAGGATATGAACAGACATTTCTCAAAAGAAGACATTCATACAGCCAACAGACACATGAAAAATTGCTCATCATCACTGGCCATCAGAGAAATGCAAATCAAAACCACAATGAGATACCATCTCACACCAGTTAGAATGGCAATCATTAAAAAGTCAGGAAACAACAGGTGCTGGAGAGGATGTGGAGAAATAGGAACGCTTTTACACTGTTGGTGGGATTGTAAACTAGTTCAACCATTATGGAAAACAGTATGGCGATTCCTCAAGGATCTAGAACTAGATGTACCATATGACCCAGCCATCCCATTACTGGGTATATACCCAAAGGATTATAAATTATGCTGCTATAAAGACACATGCACACGTATGTTTATTGCAGCACTATTCACAATAGCAAAGACTTGGAATCAACCCAAATGTCCATCAGTGACAGATTGGATTAAGAAAATGTGGCACATATACACCATGGAATACTATGCAGCCATAAAAAACGATGAGTTTGTGTCCTTTGTAGGGACATGGATGCAGCTGGAAACCATCATTCTTAGCAAACTATCACAAGAACTGAAAACCAAACACCGCATGTTCTCACTCATAGGTGGGAACTGAACATTGAGATCACTTGGACTCGGGAAGGGGAACATCACACACCGGGGCCTATCATGGGGAGGGGGGAGGGGGGAGGGATTGCATTGGGAGTTATACCTGATGTAAATGACGAGTTGATGGGTGCAGCACACCAACATGGCACAAGTATACATATGTAACAAACCTGCACGTTATGCACATGTACCCTACAACTTAAAGTATAATAATAATAAATAAAGTTAAAAAAAAAAAGATGCTTCATTTGTGCCAGTCTCTGAACTAACAGTTTTATGAGCATTATACATATTTTTTAAGGTTCCAGGATACATGTGCAAGATGTGCAGGTTTGTTACATAGGTAAACATGTGCCAAGGTGGTTTGCTGCACAGATCATCCCATTATCTAGGTTTTAAGCCCAGCATCCATTAGCTCTTCTTCCTGATGCTCTCCCTTCTCCCCCTCAACACTCTGACAGTCCCCAGTGTGTGTTGTTACCCACCATGTGTCCATGTGTTCTCATCATTCAGCTCCCACTTGTAAGTGAGAACATGTGGTATTTGGCTTTCTGTTCCTGTGTTAGTTTGCTAAGGACAATGGCCTCCAGCTCCATCCATGTCCCTGCAAAAGACATGATCTCCTTCCCTTTTATGACTGCATAGTATTCCATGGTGAATATGTACCATATTATCCTTATTCAGTCTACCATTGATGGGCATTTATGTTGGTTCCACGTCTTTGCTATTGTGAACACAGTGCTTCAGTGAACATATGCATGCACGTATGTTTATAATAGAATGATTTCTATTCCTCTGGGTAGATACCCAGTAATGGAATTGTTGGGTCAAATGGTATTTCTACCTCTAGGTCTTTGAGGAATCGCCACACTGTCTTGCACAATAGTTGAACTAATTTACACTCCCACCAACAATCTAAAATCATTCCTTTTTCTCCACAACCTCGCCAGCACCTGTTGTTTTTTGACTTTTGAATAATCGCCATTCTGACTGGTATGAGATGGTATCTCACTGTGATTTTGATTTGTATTTTACGAGCATTATTTAACTTAATTAATTAGTGGAATTAATTAATCAAACACATGTCATTGAGTACCTATTATGGTTTCCTGGAGCTTATATTCTTTGAAGCAGATGCTGTTAGAGCTGGGACTGAAAAACATCTCTGTGGAATTCCAGAGCCTGACACATTAGCCACAAAGCTGCAGAACCCATTTCTGGTAACTCGCATGCCTTTGGTGACTTGAGCAGTTAATGCCAGGCGTCCAGGGGTTTGCTTCGGGCTGCGGTGCTAAGCAAGCTGAGCTAAAGGTTGAGTATATCTTGATAATCTGTGGAAACAACTGAAAGGAGGAAAATGGAGAGGCTCTAACAGACCCAGGCTATGTAGAAAGATTGTCAGAAGAACCAGTCCAGCCTGCGGTTGAATCCCAGCTCTGCCAGATGTTGGGTGAGTTACTTCACCTCTCTGTAAAGATGGAATAAAACAATGAAATGAGATAATGAGCTTATGCCCAGCACCTTATCCATAGGAAGTGATGGAGCAATGCTTAATGGGGATGAATATGAGAATGGAGAGGCAGCTTGGAAGGAGGGGCTCCAAGTGGCAACCACAGCCTGGGAGCCAAGACTGATAGCTGAGCATGTTGCAAAACAAAGCAGAGAACAAGACATGCATGCCAGGAAGAAGCTCAAAGGCGAAGACTAGGGGTTGTGCAAAGCCAGGAAGAAGGGAAAAGGTCAAATGTCAAGAAAGATGCAACTCTTTCTTTCTTTCATTTGTTCAGTCATTCAGTAAGTATTTCCTAGGTTCCTGCTGCATGCAAGATGCTCTGTTGTGCCAAAAGGAGCAGAGAACTGGGTGCTGTCTGTGGAAGGTGGGCAGACAGGCAGTCAGGGGCTCATCAAAAGGCTTTTGAAAATACCAGTCCAGAGATTTAGGGGCTGCCCTGATGGGTCAGAAAGCAAGAGGAAACTTGCAAGCTTTTCCCACAGTTCAAATAGCTTCACAGGCCCTGAATCTGCACCAGGTTCTGGGAGTTTAGGAAACCACAGGGGCCTGGATTGGAAAGGCCTCTCTGGATAGTGTGTCCAGTCTGGACTACCCCAAGTAAACCTAATCACTCTTGGACCAAACACTAAGGTAGACCCAGTTTCAGGAGACTCAGGCTGGCCCCTCACATGGCCAGAATATCTACCTACCTGGCAAGGGGCCAGGCGGTCAACAGCTACACCTTGCTGAAGTGCCAGAAACCCCCTCCCCACAGACAGGGGCCATGGTGCCCCGCAGGGAGACACCCATTCAGTGCCTTCCTTCACATCTACTAAGTGCCTACTATGTGCCAGTTCTGGTCTAGGCCTGAGGCTACGGCCTTAAATAAAACAAATGTGATCCCTGCCCTCTTGGGATTTATGTGCTGGTTGGGAAAACAAACAATTAAAAGTCTGCAATATTTATCTAAAACGCTTGTCACCAGATGTTTTAGGGGATAGAGAATTTTTCACATTTTAGAGAGGTTATGCAATTCAAATACCATATAATATGCTATACTCCATAGAATCCAGGCCAGCATATCAGAGTCAAGCATATTCACAGTTCTGTCTCCACACATGTAAATATTTACACTTAGAGGGATAAATTAAGGAGGCAGATAGCTTTGCATCAGTTTAGGTCAAATTTTGCTACGAAAACTGTAAATTTGTATCAAAAATAAACTGATGTGTGCCGAACTTGTTTTTTTTTTAACATTCAGTTTTCAGAATGTTTGCAATTTCAGTGTTATGGAGAGGAATTGTAAACAAATTAATTTTAGTTTGTGCTACAATAAAAGCGGGTAATATGGTCATGCACGAGGTGGGGATAGAGCAACATCAGGGGAGAGGGCCACTCACCATGCATTCTCTCATGTCAGCTCTCTAGCCCCAAGAAGGTGACGTTGTCACTGTCATTTTACAGACAAGAAAAAGGAGAACTGGCACCATTAAGAACCTTGTTCTAGGCCAGCATTTCCTATGCTCCTTTGAGCACAACAGAGCATCAGACAAGCACCATCATGATTTTACCATGTTCACATACCTCTGCTAGTTCTTAAGTTTCTCCTCTAAATCAAATCATGTTTTTAATGTATATAAATCTATCTTTAAAGGAAGCATTATAGAACTAGTGTAAATGGAAAGATGGTATCTTTGTTATACACAGGAAAATGCACAGCTCTTCAGTTTGTTCAACACTTGCCTCTGTACCACTTCAACGCTATCTATGCAGCCCACACACTCTGAGAAAGGTTGACCTAGGCTCCGGAGCCAGCCAGAGCCTGGTGCTCTTCCTCTCACAAGACACTGCCCTTCTAGATGAAGATGGCAGCAAAGATCATATGGACCCATTTCACCAACTTACCACATCCCAGGCCCAGTGGAATCTTCACCTTCCAAAGATCATGTCCTCATCAGAATTAACTCTGAGAGCAGAAGAGCAGCCACCAGGAACTGTGCTACATGCTTTCTTTACAAACAATGCCTCACTGAAGCTTCACCACCTGGAACCAGATGCTACTGCTACCCTCTTAGAAAACAGGAAATTAAGACAAGGAGACATCAAAGTCACACAGCTACTAGAGACAGAGCCAGAATTCAAACCCAGGTCTCAGGTTTACAAGCTTGTGCTCAGTATTTACAATCCCACACTTCCTTAAGATCGTTCCCATTCTTTCTGCGCAGCAAACCACTATGGCACACGTTTACCTACGTAACAAACCTGCACATCCTGCACATGGACTCCTGGACTTAAAATAAAAGTTCAAGAAAAAAAAAAAATCATTCTCGTCCTCCCTTTGGCATTCCCGAGCTCTCTGAAGTCCAAATGTATTCAAGGCCTTACATACTGTTTTGCATTTCTTGTACTATGTCTGCCCCACACACGAAGCTGTGAGCTCCTGGAAGGCATGGTCCAATTTCAGTGCTCCCCGGGCCAGGTGAGGTGGCTCATGCCTGTAATCCCAGCACTTTGGGATGCCGAGGTGGGTGGATCACCTGAGGTCAGGAGTTCAATGCTCCCAGCGGAAAGCAAGGATCTCTTCTGTTTCATTCATCTGTGTCCCTCTCACATAGTGCTGTGCCTGACAGCTATAGTAGGTGCTCAATAAATACTTGCTGGTGAATGGATGGATGAAAAGCTATATTGGTATCTACCCAAAAATCTGGTATTCCCAGTACCTAGTACAGTGCCTGGCACACAGAAGGTTCTCAGTAAATGTTTGTTGAATCAATAAATGACAGCCCTCTTACTTGAAGATGAAGCAGAACTAAGATTTTGAAATTCTACTTTCTAGAATTCAGAAGAATATGAATTTTAAATGGGACCTCCTTCTGTTAAAAATAAATAAACAAGCTAAAGGAAGGAAGGTAAAGGAAGAAGTTACTCAAGATCAATTTAAATAAACTTAAAATTTTAAAACCTTTGGATGTGCCGGGTGCGGTGGCTCACGCCTGTAATCCCAGCACTTTGGGAGGCCGAGGAGGGCGGATCACAAGGTGAGGAGATCGAGACCACAGTGAAACCCCATCTCTACTAAAAATACAAAAAATTAGCCGGGCGCGGTGGTGGGCGCCTGTAGTCCCAGCTACTCGGGAGGCTGAGGCAGGAGAATGGCATGAACCCGGGAGGCGGAGCGTGCAGTGAGCCGAGATCCCACCACTGCACTCCAGCCTGGGCAGCAGAGCAAGACTCGGTCTAAAAAAAAAAAAAAAAACTTTGGATGTGAAATCATACCTGAGCCCAAGTGGAGCCATCTTCTGGGGAACATGCTTCCATGAGTGTGCTTGCTGTAATTCCCAGTTCTGGTATCAATTCTCCTGAGACTGATGGCACAACTAATTTTTAGCGATTAAATGTGTTCCTGGAATTCTCAAGTGTTCCTCCTGAGTCAGATGAAAGATGTGTGCTCAGAGAAGAAACATTTAAAAAGCTATTGTTTAGTGAATGTGGGCACAGGTATCCCGTATTTCTCAGGGTTTGGAAACGAAATATGATGTGAAACGAATTCCATGTTGAAGAGCATATTAGGTCCTCTGTCAAATCCATTCTTCTTTTATGATGTGATCATCTCAGGGTAACATACTCATCAGCCACGCTCCACTGAAATCACAAATGTAACAAACCCCTTGACAAAATTCTCAAGGACAGAGAGTACTGCCCAGCACAGGGGGAAAAAATCTTATTTCTCCAAGTCACCAAGTCAGAAAGATGCAGGATTGTTGCATATTATTTAATGAATTCACATGGAAAAGCACCTAACTCCATGCTCAGTACATCAAAACAAGTAAAACAGTTCCGTGTCACCAAATTCTGCCCAGGTCTCAAATAATTATTTATATAATATGAGACAATGGAAAAATTGCGTGTATATCTTTTATTCTTTTCTCCCAGCAATCCTTTGGGGCCTATTGGCAGTGGCTAGAAAGTCAAGGCTCAGACAACCAAGCAACTGATCCAAAGTCACACAGCAAGGAGATGACAGAGGTGGGAAGAAAATGCAGCTTTTTCAACTCCAGCGACTATTTTCCTCATTTCCTCTGCTTCTCCCACTAACTCACCTGGCTATGCTTAGGACTGGTCCCTCCCATGGGTATAAAGCAGGTAGCCATTTAGGTGGAGTGATTTTTAAAATTTCCCCCCTTCCAAAAATGTTTCCTCCAATGGCCTTCCAAGGTTCCTAAAATCCCTGCCCATTTCTCCTCAAGATCAGGTGCAACTACTAACCTCCCACGGCGTTGTCCTGTATGGGTCTTTAAAAGAGCCCAGACCTGTCCTTGTTGGTAAACATGTGAGTCAAGATGGTGCTTCCAGAATCCCAGTGCCCTCATCTGTAACATTAAGAGTCTGGGTCACGTGATCCTCAAAGTCCCTTCCTGCTGGGACATTCTCTGTCATTCTGACCTGAGGGGACATCTAAGGGGTTTGGCCACCTTTTCCTTGTCCACTTATAAAAGGTCTAATGGCAGGGTAAGGACAAGGGCACTGGCGCCAGAACAAAAATGTTCCTGCCAGAGGCTGAGATGACAGAGGGCTCGGGGCTGGCACAGCTCCCACATCTACTGCCATAGCTAATAGGGCTCCCTGCCACTTTCCGCTCCCATCCCCTTCCCTCTCTTCCTCTCTCCTCACCCTGCCCAGCCAGGCAGGCAAACCACAGGCAGAGAAGCCCTGGCAGGGCTGATCTGTGGTGTCTCTGCTGGCTCTGTTGATGATTCCACTTAAAGGAATCAGTGGTGCTGGCATCTGGGTCCGGCAAATGTGTTTGGTTACTTCTGGAATGCCAAAGGGAGCCACTGAAGCTGCTCTTAACCCCTGTTGCCCCCACAACCCTGCATATCACTGGTTTCCTGCGAACACAGAGAACAGGAAGAGTGGGAGAGAGGCTCACTCAGGAGACAGCTGTAAGACAGGAGGGCAGAGAGAATTGCCGCCCATAGATTTTAGCAGCTTCTGGATCACAGAAACTGATTCCCAAAAGTGGGTGTGTGTGTGTTTGATGACTGAAACTCTGATAAACATCTGATTCTCAACAATACTCAGCAGTTTATATCTCTAATGTACTTTTGGAACCTAAGGGTTAGATTGAGAATACATTAGAGGTTATTAGCAAAACAAACACATGTTTATAGATTTCAACAAGGTGATTTTTAAATAGTTCATTGTTATTTGAAAATACTAATTATTAGCAGTCACTATCTAAAGATTTTATCTGCATTTTTGCATTTAATCCTTAAAGCATCCTATAATGTTACCATGGCAGTATTGATTGTTTTGGTTGGCAGTTTTATCACATCTATGTTGGTATCAATGAATAGAAGCTGAGGAGAGACTTGGAAGGGGGATCCTTCTGAGGACAAATTTGAGCTACTCACTTAAAACAGTTAAAGCAAATGGATTTTATTTAGTTCAAGGGCCAGCTACAATTGAAAACTAGTGGAGGCCAGAAGCAGTGGTTCACACCTGTAATCTCAACACTTGACAGGCAGAGGCAGGAGGATAACTTGAGCCTAGAAATTTAAGACCTGCCTGAACAACATAGTGGGACCCCATCTCTACAAAAAGAAAATTTAATTAGCCAAGTGTGGTGGTGCACACCTGTAGTCCCAGCTATGTGGGAGGCTGAAGCAGTAAGATTGCTTGAGTCTGGCAGGTTAAGTTTGCACTGAACTTTGATCATGCCACTGCACTCCAGCCTGGGTGACAAAGTGAGGCCCTGTCAGGAAGGGAGGAAGGAAGGAACGAAGGAAGGAAGGAAGGAAGGAAGGAAGGAAGGAAGGAAGGAAGGAAGGAGAAGGAAGGAAGAAAAGAGAATGAAGGAAGGGTAGAAGGGAGGAAGGAAGGAAGGAAGGAAGGAAGGAAGGAAGGAAGGAAGGAAGGAAGGAAGGAAGGAAAGGCAACTAGTGGAAGAACTGTGTTGAGATATCTTACAGGATTGGGTTTGGAAAGATTTTGAGATTAAGGCTGGGCCGAGTGGGAAAGACTAAAATGATTGACAGCCAATGCCTAGAGAATTGATTCACAGCCATGCATACTGGAGAAAGAAGCTTCGCCACATATCATAAGTATTCGTCATCCTTGCTGAAGAATGAATTCCAGATCCATCCTCCTGAGCAGGACTCCTAAGTATGCCCATACTGACTGTGCTCTGCACAGCTCCAAAAGGGTACCGTTCATATTGATTTTGATGTAAATGGACCCCCCTGAAGTGGTACAGTCATAACCTGCACAATTGCACCTGGCAGCCCTGCTCCTGTGATGCCTTATGGGAATGAAAACTGTGGTAGGAGGCAATGAACTGGACTGTAAAGATGGGTCCTTAAAGGGTAGACAGCTTCAAATAGGAAGTAAAGAATCATTGGCCCTGCTATTAATGTGTTGTGTGTCCTCGGGCAAGCTCTTTCTCCTTTCTGTATGTTTTATAGCCTGTGAAATGACTGTTTTAGACCACAGGATCCCCAAAATCTCTGCCAAGAGATGTATCTGGAACGTATAGTGTATGTAAGGTGAGAAGTAGGGCTATAACTTTATTTTTTGCAAATACCCAATTAATATATTGATAAAGGTGACATTTCCTTTCTTCACAAATGCCTTTATCAACACAGTAATTGTCATATGTCACTGAATCTAGTTTAAATAGCCTATTCTATTCCAATAATCTGCCAGCCTGACCCTCTGCCAGCAGCACTGTTTCAACTACAGTCACATTATCAAGCCTTTAAATCTGGTAGGGAAATTCCCTCCACCTAACCTTTTTTCCTGAAATTTTTTGGTTATTCTTAAGCATTTATTCTTCCAGAGGCACTTTGGAATCATTTTATTAAATTCCCTCCAAATCCCAGTGATATTTTCGATGGAATGGCATTAAATTAATAGGTTAAACTGAGAAGCATTGACATCCTTACTATACTCCCAAAAGTGGAATACTTCTTTCCGTTTATTCAAGGCCTTGTTTATGCCCCTCAGTGAAGTTTTGTCACTTTCTTCATATAGATCCTGTATGTTCCTTGTTCAAGTTATTCCTGGGCATTGCATATTTGGTTGTTATTGTGAGTAGAATCTCTTTTCTTTTATATTTTGTAGCAAGTTCATGCTGGTGTGTAGCAAGCCATTGATTTTTTTATAAATGTATTTGTACTGCTAGACCTGTCTGGTGTAGTGGGAGCCATGAAAGTGATGAACCTTAACCAGAAATAGCCCCTGAGGGAGAGAGAGAGAGTCAGCAAAGGGGAGAAATGTCCTCACTTCTCTTGTCTCTCTCCCTTCTGCCATCCCTCCAGCTGACCTAGCCCAGCTGGCAGCAAGATGACAGGGAGCCTGGATGGGGGGTGGGCAGCCCCACAGCCGTGCAAGACAGGCCATGGAATGGACTTGGGACAGACAGGCTAAGGACCAGCTCAGAGTGTCTTCATAAAGACTATGGATTGCTTCTGAAAATTACATCTGCTCTCAAAGAATGAGTGCTTAATTCCACCATGATGGTCACAAGAAGGTGCAAACTGGTTTGAGAAGAATAATGAAAGAGGAGAGAAAATAGTTTTAATTGGATTGTGAAAACAAGCTCATGGCCTCCTGAGGTGAGTACTCTGAAGGGAAAAACCTGCCTATGGGTATACTTATTATTATATATTCATTATATTATTTATTACTATTACACATATTATAGATATTAGACATATAATATATGTATTATTATTTTGAAGTAGGCTCATTAACTTATAATTATTTATTATGTAAAATGGGTGTCATTCCAACAAGCTCCCAAAGAGTGGAGATCAAAGATAATCCACTCTCTTGAAGAACCCTGAGAAATCTCATTTTCCTCCCTCATGCCTTCCTCAGAGGATAAAGGCAGAGGGAGAAGTGAGGGGACTTCTCAGCAGGTACACCCCTTGCTCTTCCAGCACAGTCAAATAAGCCAAATAGAACCCCACTAGGATCAATACAAGAAGAGGAAGAAGAAGAGAGAAGAGAGAAGAGAGCAGAAGAAGAAGAAGAAGAAGAAGAAGAAGAAGAAGAAGAAGAAGAAGAAGAAGAAGGAGGAGGAGGAGGAGGAGGAGGAGGAGGAGGAGGAGGAGGAGAAGAAGAGGAGGAGGAGGAAGAAGGAGGAGGAGGAGGAGAGGAAGAGGAAGGAGGAGGAGGAGGAGAGGAACTACACATTTTAATTTCTGTGTAGTTCAAATTTCTTATAACTAACCAGATATGTTGCTTTGAAAAAAATCCCAAAAGCCTTCCTGAAAGCTTCTTGAGGGGCTTCTTGTTCATCTCAGCTCTTCTCAGCATGTAGAAGTAGATGCTCAAAGAATGTTTACAGTGACAAACAGCCCAATTAAAAAGTAGACAAAGAAGGCTGGGCGCAGTGGCTCACGCCTGTAATCCCAGCACTTTGGGAGACTGAGGCAGGCAGATCACGAGGTCAGGAGATTGAGACCATCCTGGCTAACACGGTGAAACCGCAGCATTATCCTCAATGTTGTGGAAGCAACCTAAATGTCAGATGAGTGAATAAAGAAAATGTGATATATACACAATATATACACAATGGAATATTACTCAGCCTTAAAAAGAAAGGAAATTCTGATGCATGCTACAACATGGATGAACCTTGAGGACATTATGCTAAGTTAAATAAGTCAGTCACCAGAAGGCAAATACAATATGATTTCACTTACATGAGGTAAGTAGTTGAATTCATAGAAACAGAGAGTAGAATGGGGCTGGGGGAGGCGGAATGGGGAGTTGTTGTTCAATGGGTCTGCAGTTTCAGTCATGTAAGATGAACAAGTTCTAGGGATCTGCTGTACAACGATGTCCATAGAGTTAACAATGTTGTAATGTATACTTAAAAACTGCTAAAGGGGTAAATAGATGTTACGTGTTTTTTAACCACTGTTTTTAAAAAACAGGAATGTTTGACATGAGGTGAAGTTGAACCTATTCAAAGACAAATGACTGGCATGCTAACTCCTGGGACCCTCCCACTGTTCAAGGCCCCACCCTGGGTGATATTTCCTGTTGCCACATCTTAGTCAACAGCCCAGTTAGTTGATGGTAGAGTCAGTGTTTTTCCCAAGTTTGTGTCTCCCACACAATCCAACATGATGCCTGGCACAAAGCCCTTGCTCAACCCATGTCCGTGGAACAAATGAAAGAGTGGATGTAACGGGTCGTCATTTTCCCCACCTATAAAATTTGGAAAACACCTGCTTTTTAAGCAGTGTGTGCAGTGGAGAGATTCCTCTTCATCCCTTTGCTGGTGGGAGGTGAGAATGTGGGGGTTTTCCTTCCTCCTATGCCTCCGGCGTGTGTCTATTCCCCTCCTGATGAGTCATACAGGAATCAGACACTGTCGCTCTCGGACAGAACACGTCAGGTACTTGCTTGGGAACAGCAGGCCCATGAATCTGTGCTGCATCCCCTGTGGTTACCTAGGGAACTCTGGGGCCCAGCCAGGAAGGGGGACTCTGCAGACAGAGAGGACTCTGGCCAGTGTCCCCACCTCTCCCTCTACAGCCCGGCAAGACCTTCCCCTTCTCTAGTTTGGAACCAGCATCCTGTCCCTCTAGAGGACCCAAGCAGTCCCCAGCTAACAGGCCCTGAAAAGCATCAAGGTCCCCACCCCAAATGTTCAAAGAGGCAGAAGCAATCAGTTAGCAAATGACTGCACCAGGAACCAGGGCAGCTGGGACCTGGCCCTGCATCTTAGTCCTTCCCCAAACACAGGCAAGGATAAGCAAATTCCTCTTCCTTCCACTCTCTGCCCGTGTGAAGACTAAATGAAGCAATATATTAAACTGCTTAGCATAGCCCTGATATCTAGCAAACAATTAATAAAAGCAGCTGTAAATTTAACTACTATTTTTGTTATTAGTAGTAGTAGTGATATATTATCCTCACTATGATCCTACAAGTGTTACCCCATTTCACAGATGAGGAAACTGGGCTCAGTGGTTAAGTGACTTGTTCAAAGTCCTTCAGCTAAGAATTGGATCCACCGGTAATGGCCAAGTAGCTACTTTAAAGGGTAGAAATTATTCTGGCAACTCCCGTGGGAGTGTGTGGGAAGGGTGGCCACATTCACTCAGCTCCATTCACACCCAGACAGGCTCTCTCACTGTGGCTGCATAGCAACCACAACACCTCCAGACCTGGCTCCAAACCTCACATCCCCTCATCTTCAAATCCTACGTCTTAAGAGTACCTGGGTACTCCTTGGCTATGATTGGGTCAGGAGTCCACCCCTAGAGCTGGAGGGGAGGGTGTGCCTGGGCCTGACAGGTTGAAGACTCAGGGCACAGCTTCCATTACAAAGGGAGGCTAAAAATAGGCTGAGGTCCAAACAAAAGGCACCTGGTCTGTACACACACACGTGTATGTGTGTTGTGCACGTGCACGTATGCATGTGTGTGTGTGTAAATACTAGAAAAGATTTGCCAAAATGTTAACAATGATGTTCTCTTGATAGTGAAATGAGGGTGATTTTCTTTCCATTTTCTATGTCTTTCCATAGCTTTGAGATGAGCACAATTTACCTTGATAATTTTTTTAAAGCTGCTTGCATTTGTTTAATATTTAAATAATGAAAATAGCATATAGTTATTTTTAAGACTATGGGGCTGGACATTAGAGGCCTCAGTTCTGGTTCTGGCTCTGAGTGACCATGGTCAAGTAACTTGCCTGGCCTCAGTTTCCCCACCTGGGAAATAAGGAAAGGGCTACACAACTTCTACAGCCCTAGCTCCTCTCTATGAGACACTCAACCAAGAACCCTCTCTATGAGACATTCAACCAAGTTATGTGTATAAGAACCCTCTATATGAAACATTCAACCAACCATTTTACAGATGACCTCCACTGGATCATCTGTAAAAATGGGGATGTTGGACTAAAATGATGTTTCTCAAAATGTAGTCTTCCACAATCAAATCATTGGGTTACTTACAAAAATATAAATTCCTGAACCCCATTTCAAACCTACTGAATCAGGATATCTAGGGCTGGGGCCCAGGAATCTACATCTTAAGGCTTGCTCTAGGTGACTTTTATTCCCCGTAAAGTTTGAGCATAGCTGGCTATGTGGAGAAACCTTTGCCTACTCAACACTCTACATTCCTTTCTAAATTCCAGGCTCTTGATGGAGCAGGACCAGGAAGGGGAAAAGTGAGCAGTTCCCTAGACTGAACAAAGGAAAATTCTAAAGTTTTTAAGTGATAACAAAAGGCCAAACTTTCACACCTGGAGATGATCCAGCTCTTTTAGGGACAAGTTCCCCAGCTTGACTTGAGTGCTCCAGACTGAATCCTTTTTTTCATTTCCACTTAGTCCCAGGATTTAATTGAAAATACAAATTTACTGGCCTTCATTCCCTGCCCTTTGCTTCCTTCTCTTCATCCCATTCCCAGAGGACCTGGTCCTCCGTATAAGTATCTAGGAGTAGATGGAGGTTCACATGAGTCCCCCTGCCTTCCCTGCCCTTCTAGGGTATGAATGGCTAGCTTCCAATGAGACGATTTATAGCCTTTGAGCCTCTTTGGTCTGATACACAAGGAAAATTCCTGTTGACACTAATTGTACCAGTGGCCATGAATTATAGTCCAAGGACCTGCCACTCTGCCTGCTGAACTGAGCTGGGTTTCTCTCCCACTGCACAGCAAGCTCACTGGCCAACTGCCTGCCACACCCCATTCCCCAAGCTGACCAACACCCACACCCGGCTTGATCTCCAACCTTACTGTGGATAGAAATATTTCCAACAAGTCCTGGCTCTCTGGATATGGCAATTTCAGGAGTTGCATCTCAAAGGCCGGATATATTATTTCTCCCTACCTGATAAGATTCTTGTATTAGAATGAGATAATTCATGTGAAGCATATAACAGATGCTTAGTACACATAAGTTCTCAACAAATGTTAGCTGTTATTATTTATACTGTTGTTCTTTTACCAGCCGCTGTTTGTTCAGGGCAATTTATGTCAGAAAAAAAATGCATCGGTGACATCATTTGGCAAGTAAAGGGCTGTAAGGATAGCTGAGAGATTAACAGAGAAAATCTGCACCTAAATACTCCAGATACTGAGAAATCTTTTGTGTGTTTTTAAGATTATGCAAAAATATCCATAATAACTAACATCTATTGAGAGCTTTCTAGGTGCCAAGCACAGTTCCATTTTATCTTCACAACAACTCCATGTGGATTTTAATACTATTAAAATCCCCATTTTACAGACAAACAGATGGAAGCTTAAGTAAATAAAGTAACTGGCCCAAGGTCACAAAGACAGGAAGTGGCAGGAGCTAGAATTTGATCTGTCTGGATGAAGCCAGCTTGCTCTTTAATAAGCTACTTCCTTAGGGCTAACTGGCATTTCTCATGCTGTCTTTGTCTTTGGCATCTATAGCTGTGTGTTCTCTCTCTCTCTCTCTCTCTCTCTCACACACACACACACACACACTCTCTCTCTCACACACACACACACACACACACAGAGCTGGTTGCCATCATGGGACCAATAATTTTTGCCCTCCTTAAAGACAATTATTGAATCAGGTCTCACACCCTTCTTGGAAGAGGTAAGGCAGGATCCTGATATAAACTCACTGAAGGTTCCCCAGGAAGTGTTAGGAGGAGAGATTCAATTCCCAATCCTCACCATGGAGAAGGGCACACATTTGTGTTGTGCAGTAGCACACAGCCTAGCACAACTTCTGCCTCTCTGGACTGTCTGTGCTCTAATCCCATCTCTGAATAATCTTGGACAAGATAATGAATCTTTCTTATCTTCAGTTTTCTCACCTGTAAATTGGAGCTAATGATGTCAACCATGCTATGGTTTGGATATGCTTTACTTGGCCCTATCAAGTCGCATTTTGAAATTCAATCCTCCAGTGTTGAAAGTGGAGCCTGGTGGGACATGTTTGGTTTGTGAGGGAGGATCCCTTATGAATGGCTTGGTGCCATTCTTGCAGGAGTGAGTGAGAGCTGGTTGTTCAAAAGATCCTGGCACGTCCTCCTTTTTCCTCCTCTTTCCCCATGTGATGCCACCTTCCCTTCCCCTTCCACCATGGAGTGGAAGTAGCCTGAGTCCTTCACCAGAAGCAGATGCTGCACCATGCTTCTTGTGTGGTCCCCATAAACCTTTCTTCTTTATAGATTATCCAGCTTCAGAGACTCCTTTACAGCCATGCAAGGCTTTAAGACATACCACGGAAGTGTTGTTCGGTGAATTAAATGAGATGATGCATAGGGATTCACTTGGCACAATGCTGCATGCATAACTGCACTCAGTAAGTCAGAGTTAATTCAGATGGGACCAAAGAAAGCAGGCAATGTAAATGGGTAGCACTCCAAAGGGCAGGGGAAATATTTGGGGCCCACCCAGGCACTTGCAATTCACACCACATAGCTAATTGCCATTACACCAGGCTGCTCCTGTCTAAAAGTCTCCACAATATCTTCCCCATTCCCCGAGCACTCACTCAAGAAGTGTCACAAGAAGCCAAAAAACCAAAATACTGCCTCTTTCTCCCCTTGTCTTTTCAGGACTCCCAAGGCAACCTTCCATATCTTTTGGTTTTGGTGTCCAGTAAACAGCAGAGACACGCTGGGCATTTCCTGTCCCAGCTTTCCTCAATGCATGATGAAGATGGGCAAAGGAAACTGCCCCTTTCTCACCCTGCTCCCCCCTTTACTATGCTCCCCATTCCCAAGTCATGCCACACGCTATTTCCCAAGCAAGCCTACACTCATTCCAGGACCCTACGCTGTCACCTCTGCCAGACAATGGAGATGAGAAGGCAGAAACCGCCTTCTGACATCACTTCCTTGCCTTGCTCCCCTGGGGCCTGGTCTGTCCTCTCCAAAGCTGGGCTCTAACACTTTTTCCAGATACAATTTTTAGATGCCCCCAAGGAAAAGGTTCCCACCGCTTCCTTTAGACTTTTCTGAACTTGATAGCTACAAGTGAAAATCCCCCAAAAGGATTGGATGGTTTGGTTCAGAGAGCACAAAAAAAGGAAGAAGAAAAAGGATGGAGAAATTTGAGATTTGTGTCATGTATTTATTTATTTCCTTATTTAACTCACATCCCTGTTCAATGTCAGACACAATTCTCTATGCATCCTCCATTGCACATTCCCGTTATTCATCTTAAACTATAAACTCCGGGAGGACAAGGAAGGCCGGCGTCAATTCACTATATTCGGTTCAAGTTCTGTTCCATGATAAATGGTGAAACACTGAATTAGCTCTATTGCCCAAAATTGAAAGAGGTTATGCCTAGACAAAGAGAGTTACAACAGAGAGGCTTCTCAAACAAAAATAAGAAGTAACAAAATGGAAATCAATTGATCAAGGGGCCCTACCAAGGACTTGGCACTGAGGAAGCCCCTATAAGGAATTCAGGAAAAGTGGAGGGTAAAGAACGTATCCACAGCTGCATCCACAGCTTGCAGCAAATTCTCAATAAGGTCTAGAACCCAAAAGTTTAAGAACTACAGGTAAGAGGCCTTTAGTTTAGGAGGCCCTTTCCCTTCAGAAATTTGGAGTGAGAGAGACACAACTTATATATACACACATACACACACACATACATATCCTACATACATACAAACACATATAAATTACGGAGAACATCAATATAATAATAGTAGAGGTCTTTTGTTGAGTGTTTTAAAGAGCCAGCTCCCAGCCTAAGCAACACAGACTATATGTAGTTAATTTTCACAACCACCCAGAATGTGCATTATCTCAAGAAATAGAAAGCATTATCCTCTGGGCACAGATGAAAATAAAGAGGCTGAAAGAGTTTATGTTGCTTGCCCAATGTCACACATCTGGGTCAACTAAAGCCGAGATTCAAACTCAGAGCCTGTGCCATGCTGCAGAAACAGATGAAAGTGGTGGCAAAAACAAGTTGTGGGCATGGAGTCAAATCTCCTGGCTAGTGACCCTGGCTCTACCTCAGACAAATTTCTTCCTCTTTCTGGGCCTCTGTGTTCTCATATGCAAATTAAGAGCGTTAGACTAGATGAAAGGTTAACAAATGTTTTCTGCAAAGGTCCAGGGAGTAAATATTTTAGGCTTTACAGGACAGACAGTCTCTGTTGCAGCTACTCAACTCTGCCATTATAACCTGAAAGCAGCCATAGACAACATGAAAACAAATTGGCATAGCTGTGTTCCAGTAAAACTTTATTTGCAAAAATAGGCACAAGGCTGGATTTGATCCATGAATTGTAGTTTGCAGACTCTGGACTAGATGATCTCTAGAGTTTTCTAGTTCTGACACTTCTGTAGTCTCTCATCCTGACTTGTGGCAGTGCAGCCCAGAGGGCCCAAAGCCCTGAAATGTCAGCTGTAAGGAATCTATTGCCCTAGGTATTTTTTGCTGGGGTTTTTTTTGTTTTGTTTTGTTTTGTTTTTTTAACCTTTGATGACTTTAGGACATGTGGTTGGGAAATAGATCCTGGCAGTAGCAATACCAAGGAAGCTTGGGAGGACTTTTGCCCCAGTAAAATCTCTATCCACTCCCTACCCTGGATCTGTGATGTGGACAATGACATCTATCTTGAGAAGGTCATGGGGCAAACAGCGGCATGCCCACCTTCAAACCAGACTGCAACTTAAAGATCTTTTCCCAGAGAAATTCTGGAGGCACCATAGATTTTTGGGCAAAGTGACAGTGGCAAGCCCATGGCCAGCAAGGGTCAGCCAGAGTCATTCAAGAAAGCAGCACACACTCCCCTTCGCCCTCGATTCTGTAGCAGCATGGGTGGGTTTTGGCAGCCTGTTTCCACTGTCCCACCAGAATAGCACGAAGGCATAAGAGAGAATGGATCTGCTCTCTAGTTCCAGAGACAGCAGGCCTTTGGGATTCTCCCTCTGGCAACCTGTGCCTTCACACCCCAGCCCCCACCTCACACCCCAGCTCCCGGACTCTCCCCGAATATGTGATGTGCATTCAGCCCCTGGGTGACTTTCAGCCCCTGGGTGACTTGCCAATTGATCTTTACCAGCCTGCTGCAAAGGGCTGCCGCTGAGCTCTCTCTGTCTTACCAGGGAGTGCTGTATGACTGGAAGTTCTGGGTTGGGGGAATGCATACTCACCAGAGAGTGACAAGTTGTAATGACCACAGAGAAAACACAGTCCTTTCCAGAAGGAGCTGAAATTCCTCCCTCTTGGGAGCCTCTGACCTGCTGCCTTTGGAGGTAGAAGAGAAGGCTTTGCTCTAGTTAATGTACCCCACCCAGAAGAAAGAATGCATCTCATCCTGTCACCAGGGTACAGCTGGGACAAAAATTATCCTTCGAGTCCCCACAGGCCCTAGTGTACCTCCTAAAGCAGATGCCTCACTCCTCCAATTCCTTTTTTGGGTTTAGCCTCATTTACTGGGTATTTTGTATTTCAGCTGTGCCACTTGTTAGTCCTGTGGCCTCGGGCAAGTCATTTAACCACTCTGGGCCTCAGATTCCTCATCTATCAAATGTCAGTAATAATAGTACCTACCTCATAATGTTATCATTAGGATTAAATAAGATAATATACAGAAGGCACTTTGGGCCCAGCGCCTGGCACCTAGCAAGCACTAACTCCTAGCAGATAGTATTACTATTACTCTGTGCTGAGCACTTTACACACATTTTCACATGTCATCCTCACCATAGCCCTGTAGAGCTAGGAACTATTCTGATCTTCATTTCACAGGTGAGAAAACTGGGCCCAGAGGGGTTAAGTGACTTGCCCAAGAACACACAGCTAATAAATTAGTGGAAGTGGGACATAAACCCAGGTATGTCTGATCCAGGCTCTTCATCACTTCACTCTCCTGCCCAGAGTCACAGTAAACATTAAATGACAGAAGTGCAGTTAAAATCCAAGTTAGCTCTCAACTCCCTCAGCAGATCAAGTGCTGGCCTGGAAGGCAAGGAAGACTAACCTAAGGTGCTCCACTGAGGAACCTTTTCTCCCAGACAGCTCTCCTTTGCCCTCCCCTCCCTGACCTCTGCCTTATTCAGGACCCTGGTCACATTCTGTTTTCTGCTGTTATTTCCTTCAGGCTAATATTGAGCCTTCTGCTGCCTTTTTCTTGTTTTAATCTCAGTCTGGTGCAGAGAGAAGGATGCAAGTTTTGGAGCCAGACAACAATGCTTTGAATACCAATGCTACTTACTCACCGAATGGCCTTGGCCATGTCACAGAACCTCTCTGAACCTCAGTTTCCTCATTTGTAAAATGGAAAGAATTCCTCCCTTGCACTGTTGTGAATAGTTGAGGAAATGCACATAGATTGCCTAACACAGTGCCTGGCACACAGTAGGCACCCTCTTAAAAGTGCTTTAGCGTTATCATCATCTCCCACAGCACCTAGCTCAGTGTTGATTCACCGACGGTACTTAGCATGGTGCTTACACAGAGTACATGCTTCTCTATAAGCCTGGTCAAATTGAAAGCTAGAGAGAGCACCATGAAAATTTGCATGATCACAGATGACAGATCTCCTCCCATAGATATCTTAAGCAGATCCTTGAATCTCCCATAGCTTCAGTTTCCCTACAGGTCAACTTCAGTGGCAGCTTCCCCTGGAGGGTTCACAGAAACGGGAGTTCTGCAACATCAGAGGTTTCTAATGCAATAAGACGGATAATGAAAAGATTCTTCTTCCACAAGCGTCGAGTGAGTCAGAGCTCTGTGCTTGGCTTTGCCCCAGGGAGTACCGAGAAAATGAAATATCGTCTGTATTCTCATGACACCTAAACAAATGGTCAAGTCCATGGGTCAAAAATCAGCCAGAGGGGTTAAGAGGCATCTCCAGCAAAGGGAGGGGAGGAGCAGCAAGGAAAGCACCATTAGCAAAGGTTGCTGAGTGGGGTCCTGCTACATGGCTGCTATTAAGGCTAATACCTGTTCTCCTTACAATGAGATCTTTGTTTTGTCTTCACGAAAGACACTGGTAAATGACAACAAGTCTGAAACCTGCGAGGATTTTGAACTTGTCAATCTGGCTCAATAATTTCTTCCACATCCTGACACCTGAATCAAGACATAAGTTCTCATCTAGGTAACAAACTATTTTCTTTCACAATGAGGATAAACCATCTCTGAATCTCAGATTTGCTCTTTTTTTCCTCCTGGCCTTTTGCCACCACAGAAAAATGTCTGATAGGCTGAGTTTTCACATTGCAGCTGGTTACTGTGATTATGTAGACACAGCCTCAGTAAATTCAATGGTGTGTTGCTGGCTGTTCAATAGCTGGTGAAATTAATGCCCAGGGAAGTGGGAAATGGGCCACCACAATCAAAATGTGGATTTGGAACTTGCTCTTTATTCTATCCCACCCTTACCCTCCCCTACACCCCTGTCTTTGTGCTAATGCCAGCTACATGCCAGGTTACTGGTATTTTCTTCCTCCTCCCTCCCCCCTTGTAAGTAAACCACCTCAAAAGAAGCCCCATTATCTTAGACTTGAAAATACATTGGGAATGGTGGGAACTGAGTTCATGATACCTCACTCTCACCCCTTCCCTGGAAAATACATGAGAGAAAGGACAGCAGGTGCCTTCAGGGGCCACTTTATCCAGCAAGAGAAGCTGACCACCTGGAGCTACAGGATCTCAAAGATCATCTAAGCTGGCTCCTATCTGCAGACAGACTAGTCTGAGCCACCCAGGACCAAGGACAGCCTCTCCTTTTAATACAGACCCCTGGCAGAGGGCTGCCAAGTTATTCCAGTCTCACACCCCACTGTGTAGGTCATGAGTGGCTGCAGTAGCAGAAGGAGCACTGTCTTGTAGGCCAGGGAAACAGAGTTTGCTAACCAGCTCTGCACCTGTCCGGCTTGCCAGGTCCGTTTCCCTAGTACACCACCTCCAACATAGGAAGATAAGCAAACCAGGGTTCTGAGAGCGTCTGAAGATCTAAATCATTATAAACTTGTGAATCTCTTATTTTCAAATTTTCAAATACAGCTTAGGGCAATTTAATTATAATAGAAAAAAAATCTATTTTCAGGGCTGTCTCTACCATAGATTTCTTAACCCGAGGGAAACCTCCTGAAATTGTGTATTTTGCACATTTGTAGAGGCTGTGCATTTTGCTGGGAGTAAATTAAAACCTTCGAAAGGTGTGTGATAACCACCTGCCTCCCTTCTCAAAAAATAAAAATAAAAAGAGGTTAAGAACTTACCTCTACATTGAGAAGCTTAGATGTAAGTCACCCTGAGTGACTTCTGATTTCCCTACCCGTGAATATCAAGTTATAACGACTATCAAGAGCAGAAGATGAGAAACCCAAGATGCAGGCTTGTGAACTGGAGTAAAAGAAGGTATCAGGCTTTACTTTTCAATCTCCAGCTGCCACTACCCATTGCTCTGCCGTATATCTGCTAGCCTATGACCTCAGGAATCAACTGACTCTCTCTGAACCACTATTTCTCATCTGTCAATGAACAATGGTTATGCTTCTCTCAAAGAATTGTAAAGAGTCAAAGAAAATGAGTAAATGCATGGGTATCAGTAAGCGCTCAATTCATGGGAGTCCCTGCCCAGCACCAGTGACTCAGTCCCCAAAATTAACTACTCAAAAGGCAGCTCCATCTACAACAGTGGTTCCATCCCCTACCTTGCCCCAGGGGGAAAAGTGTGACACAGTAGCTGAGTATCCAACTTTGGGAGAGACCCCACAGTTGCGTTCAGTTCCCAGCAGCTCTCCTCCATGGCTTTGTGAACTTAGGCAAACAGCTAAACTTCCCCGTAATTTGGTGTACCATCCATGAAATAGAAATGATGCAGAGTATATTCTTTATCTCATGAGAGTCATGAGAAAATGCAAAAAGAACTCAGCACACTGTCTAGGACATAATAATTGTTGGATAAATGTGAACTAACATAAAGTTCTTTGGCTTCCTTCCTTCCTTCCTTCCTTCCTTCCTTCCTTCCTTCCTTCTCTCTCTCTCTCTCTCTCTCTCTCTCTTTCTTTCTTTCTTTCTTTCTTTCTTTCTTTCTTTCTTTCTTTCCCCATACTTTCTCTTCTAAGTACCATTCACCCACCTTTGGGAGTGCATCCCTTTGACTGAATGTCCAACCTGGATCTCAGACAGAAAGGAAAAAACTTAACAAATAACCAAGATACTCTATGTCCCTTCCCCAGGTCTCTGACCTCCCTCACCCCCACTCCCAGATAGCAGCTCGCTTCCTCCCTCAATTCCCTTCAGGTTTCCTCAAATATCACTTCAGTGACTTCCCAAGTACCCACTTAACATTTCAAATCCACCCTACAAACGCCTCACTGTATTTCCCTCTCCTTACTTTATTTCAGCCTAACACCTGTCATCACATTACACACCTCATCATTTGCTTATTTAGTTTACTGTCTGCCTTCTGTGGGGAGAAGGTACACTCCTAGAGGGCAGGAGTCCGTCTGTTTTGTTCAGTTGCTATGTCCACAGCGCCTAGAGCCAGGGCAGAGAGTGGAGACTCAGTAACAATCGGCTGAATAAATGAGTGAATGCCTGAGCGAATGAAAAGATGAAGAGAAGCCGGATTTTACTGGGGCCAAAGAGTTTGCACGGGACGAGGGGAGCGAGATGAAGGATGAATGCTGGCCTCAGATTCGACTCAAGTCCCTCCCACCTGCCTAACCCTACAATTCTCTTTCCCTCTTTTAGGTGCCGGACAATTTGCATATCCCGTTAAATCCGGGGCCTGACTCCAGGAGCCCCGATTACAGGGGCAGCCCCCAACCCACCTTTGACAAGGAAGAGTGACTAGCCGGGAAAATAACGCCAGCGGGCAGCCTAGGGGGTGGGTGACCCGCGATCTCCACGCCCAGGTCCCGCCCTCCCGGCCCCTGCCTCCCCCCCAGCCCCCCGCAGGGGGCGCGCCCTGGGAGCGGCGGGGGACGCGGCTGGCCTCCCGGCTTGCCCGGGTGGCGGCGTCGGGGCTGCGGGCGCCTTGGCTGGACCCGCATTGCCCCCTAGTGCCGCACGGAGTCAGGGCGCCGGGCTCCCCCGCCTGATGTCACCGCCGTGCAGTCAGCCCAGAGGCGGCTCATTGAAAGCAGACCCTCCTCGGCGCTCGCTGGGCGGAGGACGCGCCACGGTCCGCAGACCCGCGCAAGCCGGGCACCGCCGGGCGCCCCCGGCCCTGCCGCCCCCTCCTCCCCGCCGCTCCCCCGCGAGCCCGGCCCGGCGCGCCTGACGTGGACCATTAAACTTGGAGCTGCCGCCTCGTACCCTCTCTCTCCTCCTCCTCCCTCTGACAGGCGAGCGCGCGGCTCGGTGCAGGCAGGAGACGTGCTGCCGGGCTGGGCTGCCCGGGGGAGATGACTCCACGCCAGAAGGGCGCCTCTGGGAAGAAGACCACGGGGGAAGCAAAGTTTCAGGGCAGCTGAGGAGCCTTCGCCGCAGCCCTTCCGAGCCTAATCATCCCCCTGGCTATGGAGGGCGAACTCTAAGATGAATCCCGATCTGGACACCGGCCACAACACATCAGCACCTGCCCACTGGGGAGAGTTGAAAAATGCCAACTTCACTGGCCCCAACCAGACCTCGAGCAACTCCACACTGCCCCAGCTGGACATCACCAGGGCCATCTCTGTGGGCCTGGTGCTGGGCGCCTTCATCCTCTTCGCCATCGTGGGCAACATCCTAGTCATCTTGTCTGTGGCCTGCAACCGGCACCTGCGGACGCCCACCAACTACTTCATCGTCAACCTGGCCATGGCCGACCTGCTGTTGAGCTTCACCGTCCTGCCCTTCTCAGCGGCCCTAGAGGTGCTCGGCTACTGGGTGCTGGGGCGGATCTTCTGTGACATCTGGGCAGCCGTGGATGTCCTGTGCTGCACAGCGTCCATTCTGAGCCTGTGTGCCATCTCCATCGATCGCTACATCGGGGTGCGCTACTCTCTGCAGTACCCCACGCTGGTCACCCGGAGGAAGGCCATCTTGGCGCTGCTCAGTGTCTGGGTCTTGTCCACAGTCATCTCCATCGGGCCTCTCCTTGGGTGGAAGGAGCCCGCACCCAACGATGATAAGGAGTGTGGGGTCACCGAAGAACCCTTCTATGCCCTCTTCTCCTCCCTGGGCTCCTTCTACATCCCTCTGGCGGTCATTCTAGTCATGTACTGCCGTGTCTATATAGTGGCCAAGAGAACCACCAAGAACCTAGAGGCAGGAGTCATGAAGGAGATGTCCAACTCCAAGGAGCTGACCCTGAGGATCCACTCCAAGAACTTTCACGAGGACGCCCTCAGCAGTACCAAGGCCAAGGGCCACAACCCCAGGAGTTCCATAGCTGTCAAACTTTTTAAGTTCTCCAGGGAAAAGAAAGCAGCTAAGACGTTGGGCATTGTGGTCGGTATGTTCATCTTGTGCTGGCTACCCTTCTTCATCGCTCTACCGCTTGGTAAGTTGGGGACTAGCAGGAGGGGAACTGGGCATTTTTGGACCTTGGGTTTACTGATGAGCTTACTCTAAAGTTTTTTGTGGGTTTTGTTTCTTATGCAGTCTGTGCGTGTTTGGAGATTGAATAATATTGTTTGTTCTGCAAAGGCTTTGCAGACTGGGGAGCTGGCTAAAAACCAACTCAGGTGTTAGTAGAACACGCTAAGGTACTAGCTTCTAGAAATAGAACCACAGAAGGAAAATCTGGTATGGGGAATGACTCACTCAACAGCCTCGGTTTAATAATTAAAAAGGACACTGGACTTGAATATCACTTCGGCGTTATTTCAGTAGTAATGATGTGTCGGCTAAGGCAGCGTCACTAATGCAGCATTACAAAATAGTTTGTAGTTACTGCAGATGCGGCATTTGGGAAGCAGGGAGGCAGCTCGTACACAGAAAGGCAGCATTCATTCAGCATTTCCAGGGCTAGTGCAGAAGCCACACTTCTCAAGAGCTTTGCAGAGGCTGCATTCTCTCCCTCCCCTCTTCACTGACAGCTATCACCCATATATACTACGTTCATTATCAGTTAATACGAGCATTTTACAGCCACACAGCCCCAAGCAGACTTTAAGTTATTGAAAGCTTGAGATATGAAAGAGAAGATGACTAGAGGGTCACACATTTTTAGTTTTTACCCAAAAATATTTCTAACTCTGGTGATTTATGGAATGCCCAGAATCAATTTATAGTTGCCCCTCACCTTAGCTGACAGACACCAAATCCTGGTAAGATGGAATTCAGTGCGTCCTCCCCCTCTTATGAAAATGTGTTCATCTTCTTTTTGTTTGGTGGTCCCACTAACTGAATTGTTCAAAAGGTTACCTGATGTTTTCTAAGGAAGAAGTCAAGGTCTGGTTAGCAGGTAAACCCTAAAAGGGGGCATCCGTCACATGCTGTCCACATGGCCTGGGAAACTCTTGTCCTTCCTCTGAGGCACTGATCTGCTTTGATTCCTTCTCCTATCCCTGGGGGACACTACAGAAAATGAAGAGAGGGAGGTTATCATGACACAGTCATGTGCCATGATATCAGGAGTGGTAACAGCTGCTACATGCCACGGATCACATATGCCTACAATCACACCGGAGTCTCAGGTCAGACCCAAATATAACCAAATCCCTCAAGCAGCTATAAATTCTGAAGACACAATGCTTTCAAGAGAAAAAGGCAAATGGAAAGGAAGCAAACGGATATCACGTTTCCATTTAAAAAGAAAGAAAAAAAGAAAAAGATTTTCAAAAGCCGTCTAACCTTTTCTCCATGTCATCTTTTCTAAAGGAGGCCTGCAGGCTAACACCTTTCAGAAATATTTTCAGTGGTTAGTGTTAAGTGGAAAGCGTTTGAAAAAGTTCTGCTCCCCAGGCGTGATCACATACCATTGCAGGGAAGCTTGCTTTTCTTTCCCAAGGTCTCAGGGTTGTTTCACAGGCTTGTTGGGTTTACAATGGATGACAGTTCACACGGCATTGGGCCATTACAAAGATCATGGTTGTACACGGAGCTGATGGAGGTGATTTGGCCTCCCATTAGCCATATGACCTTGGCCAAATGACTACTCCTGTATGAGCCTCAGTTTCTTCATCTACAAAATGGGGCTAATTAATATTTGCTCCATGGAGTTTGCACTAATGTATAGGAAGGACTTAGCACAGTATCTGGTATATAGCAGATGCTCAATGTAAGTTAGCTATGAGCAGTACAAACCAAACCCCAATCTCCCCTTCAGTATAACTGTGTCTTTTCTCTTTCTCTACTCATTTGCCAATCTCACACCTGTTACTAAAGTCTTGGAAGAGAACTGAGTCTTTCTCCTTTCTTCCTTTGCCCCTGCTCTCCAGTCTGCAGAGGCTGTGACCAGAGCATGCTCAGGAAGGAGAAGGCCTCAGCAGGATGCAGGAATGGATCAAAGGTGCAGACTTTGGCTTTTAGGGGCAGGGGAAATAGCTCCAAACAGGTAAGGAGGCTTCCAGCATATTGAAATGGGAAGAACACAGCTCCGGTGATCAGGAGCAACAGAGTTCCCATTTGAGCTTTGCCATCAATTAGCTCTACGGCCCTAGGCTTTTTGCTTTGCTTCTCTGGGCTTCAGGTCTCATATCTGGTGAAGAGGGGATTGAATCAGCTTAAGGGATCTCAAACTTTGATAACTATTAGAATCACCTGTGAAACTTAATAAACAATGGTAGCTGCCTGGGCCGAACCCCCGGTGAATAGGATTCAGTAAGTCAGAAGGATCCCAGGAATCTGAAGGTGTAATCAGCCCACCAGATGATTCTGAAGAGGTAGTCCACAGACCAGGCTTTGAGAATCACTGGCCAGAAAATGTCTCTGTTTCCTTCAGGCCCCAGTACCCTGGAAGCCAGGGTTTTAAATGCTGCCAATCTCAGACCTTTCCCAGCCACATCGTAGTGTGAGATGATGTGGCTTCTCTCTGGGTCTTGCTCTTTAAGTCATCAAGCCCACCTTCAGTTTCTCGTCACTCACATTACCCCCATCGTCTCTCTCCTTTCTGTCTGTGCCTTTCTGAGACCTTGTACCCCTAGCATCTCAGGTCCTGAGCTTCCACACAATAGGAAGTGAGAGGTTCTTGCCACCCTGATGCTATCTTGTTTCTCTTCTGGCAATGAAAACTTTCTGACTATCATGCGATGATCTCCCAGAGATCTTCCAATGATTTGTCCCTGAGCCAACCCCATCAACATCCTTCTTCCCTGAAAACTGAATGGATAAGGTGGGGAATGTGGACTCTAGGACTTGGGTTTGGGATGGGCTTCAAAAAGTACTCAAGAGCTTCAAACAGAGAGGGTACTTAATTACTGTTTCTTAATGATTCAGGAAGAGCATTCCAGCAAAATAGAGATGTAGGTTTCTACTTCCTCTGAGTTGAAATAACACCCAAGCAAAAGTAGCATGATATAGAACAATAACTTCTTTGGAATCTGAAGAAGGTTCCAAATTCTAAATTTTCCATGAAAACCTTTTCACTCATAAGGGGAGGAAGCAGATGTGGGAGAGGACTGTGTTTGGCCAAGGGAGAAGTGCAGGTAGGAGCAACTTCCAATTGGTGATAGACTTTCAGGTGCCAGGATGGCACAAGATTTCCATAGCTGTGTTTGTTTTCTCTATGGGAGAGAAGGGTTGGGATTTCTCCTGGGAAGGAGGGAAAATAGCTGTGCCCCCTACAGGATCCTGTTCAGGGGCCTCATTTGTTTTTCTTCATCTCTTATTTTTATTTCTGGGAGCAGGGTTGGGCTGCCTGCAGAGCAGGGCCTCTTGTCTCCTCCTGCCCTCTCCCCACCTGGGACACCCTCCCCCATGTCCTCCCCACCCTTTCCCTGTGGCCTCAGACCAAGTTGGACCAGGGACCAGTGCTCACTTACTCAGGAGCAGGGATGGACTCCACCAAACAAGGACCTCTTTATTTGGCCCCTGGAAACAGGCCAGGGAGGGACAGGAAATAATTGAAATAGAATATAGTAGTATTTCTTACTCCATGAGCCATTTGCAAGATGTCAGAGAATCTTCAGCTGCCCAGCATTAGAATGAAGACTAACTTCCAGCCCACCTGGGGAAGGCCTGGTCAGGGTCTCAAGAAGTGACTGAGCTATTGAGGATGTGCACTGCAGCAGTAGGGGAAGTGGGGGGATGCAGGGCTGGTAGCAGGAAGTGCTCGGCAGCCAACCAGTAGCTGGGCTTAGTGAGTTGTTTAGAAAACACTGGAACCTTGCCTTGCTCCAAATCTTTCTTCTGTCTTTTAAAATGCTGGAAGGCACCAGGAAGCCATTATTGAACTAACTGCTTTCCCCTCCAAATAAATGAAGGTCAATTTCAAAGAAACAGTTGTGTTCTCTATAGTATTGGAACAAAATAGGAATCCCTTTCTCCATTGATCTGATCCTCCAGCCCTTTCATTCAAATGGGGGCTGACAAATTTCCACCTTCTGCAAGCATAAGGGTCTCAGAGATGACTCAAGACAGAGCCACCCCCACAAACACACATTCATCTTCCAGCTCTGAGACTTCAAAACACAGGGATTTGAGTTGCCCACAAGGAAATCAATTGGTTTGAGTACTTGGCAAGGGGGAAGTTTTTACACATGGGACTCCATCCTGGAAGAGGGAAATCCTGCTAAAGTAAAACCCATTTGACCATGTATTAAATCACTAATAAGAACTTCCTAAAGCATCTACTACATGCCAGGCACTGCACCAGATACTGGGTTATCAAGCCAAAACCAAACATGGCCCCTGATTGAAGGAGGCTTACAGCCTGGTGAGATTGTATTCAGTATTGGATACACACTATGTACCAGACTTTCTGCTAGGCCTCCTACAGACATTATCTCATTAATCCTCACAGCTACCCCAACAGGCAAAAGTAACTGCTCCTTTTTTATAGATGAATATACTGAAGCTCAGAGAGGTAAAACTTCCTGTCCGAGGTCACACATCAAGTAAGTCATAGAGCCAAAAGTTGAATCCAGGACTGTCAGAACAGACCCATACCTGTTCCACCACACCAAGGAAATGCCTTGCCCTTTTGCTGTCTTTTAGCAACCTTTTTTCGTAGCACATGTTCTCCAGGAAACCCAGAACCACACTGTCAAGAACTAGTAACGATGCTTCTGTTGCAAAAGCTGCCATTCTTCCACTGCCTGCTCACTCCTGAAAAAATGCCCAACCCGTGACATATCAGGTGGGTCATCCATGTTCTAGCTCACGGCTCGATGTTCTCCTGTACTGTGTATGACAAGGGTCTCTCAGGATTGGACATTTTGTCAGTCACCCCAACCAGAAAGAAAAAGTGGGAGAGACCTTGCCCTTCTGGTGATGTGGGTTCACATCTTTACTCATTCATCCATTCACCGAATAAATATGTATCTATTCAGTGGGTACCGTGTCCAGGCATTACACTGATGATATAATGGTGAGCAAAATAATTAATATTTCATAGAATTTGGCTCCAGTGGGGAACACAGATATATTGAAAAACACACATGCACAAACAAATGTGAACATAAATTGCAACAAGTGACTTGAAGAAAAGGAGTGTGATGCTGCTAGAATTCTAAAACAGGGGTTAGTACATCACAGGTCCCTGAGGCAGTGACATTTAAGTAGAACCCTCAACAGTGTGGAGAAGCTAATTCAGTGAAGGCAGCTGATAGAGGAAGAAAGGTGTGGGCAGGAGGAGGGGCACACTTGAAAGTCCTGAGGCCAGAGAGAGTGGAGAACTAACAGAGCCCAGAGAATTAGAACGGAGGCAGGTGCGTGTCAGGGCCAGAGGCGTGGGCAGAGGCCGGGCCATGCAGGGGCTTTTAGGCCACATTAAGGACTTTAGATTTTTATCTTAAGTGCGTTGGCCACTATAGCAGGGTTTGAAGCAGATGAAAGACACTGTCTGAATCACATCTTTTAAAAGTGACTGCAGCCACTGTGTGGAGCATACACTTCAGACGAGACAGGTAGGAGGCTTTGCAGTGGCAGTGAGAGATGATGATGACCTAGACCAGGCTGGGCAGTGGAGGTGGAGAAGCAGATAGCTTCAAGGACCTGGGGATGGGTTGGTGACAGCATAGGAGAGTCCGTGAGAGAGGAAATGTGTTCAGAATAACCCTGGGGTTTCTAAGTAGATGGAGGTACCATTTGTTGAGAAGGGGAACAGAGTGGGAGGGGGGAGGCTGAACCCAGCAAACAAGATACCTCCCAAGATTTTCCTCTGAACACACCATGCTAGGAACAATCTGCCACACACGTAAGTCGAGTAGACAAGTCCAACTCAAAAGTCAGGGGCTGTGAGCAACCCAAACCCAGCTGTTCATCAGAAACATCTGGAGGAGGGGCTGTTCTTAAAGGCGTAGGTCCTTGGGCCCCATTGTAGATCTCTTGCATCAGATTCTCTCCTTGTAGCGCCAAGAATCTTAGTTTTAACAAGTTTCCCTGGCGACTGTTATGCAGCCAGCACCACACAAGTCCTCCCTGTGCCTAGAAACCCCTGGAAGGCTTTGCAGAGCAAGCATCGTCATCCCTGTCTTTACAGGTGAGGGAACTAGAGTTCAGAGAGGTTCAGTACTTTGCCCAAGATCACACAGTTAGTAAACGGTAGAGTCTATCAAATACCACATTTGGCACTCAATAAACATTCATTATATTATTCCTGTTGTCAGTAAACTTCTTCTCCAACATTTATCTGAGATCTGGCACCCAGAGATTTTACTGGCTTATGACGAATCAGAAAAAAAGTTAGGAAAATGCTGTGTTCCTTTAAAAAATAAATGTATGTCATATACACGATTGTCTTTTTCTTCTAGAGACTGTGTCTTTTCTATTTGGGGACACTGAAATAGCACTTCTTTGATGGAACAATGGTAATTAGTGGCAACAGTGTGCGTTTGTGTGTGTGTGTATGTGTGTGTGTGTTGATATCTTACTTGGCAAAATTAAAAGTTAGTACCCTATGTCAGTCCCTTTCAGAAATTTTTTTCAAACTTTACTGAGTCTCCTAAAGTCTTGGAATCATAGAAGACACCATGGCGGCTAGACACAACAAATATTTGTGAGGAAAACGGGAGGAAGGAAAGAAGTGAGGGCAAGAGAGAAGGAAGGAGGGCTGGGTGAATGAGTTAGCCTCAGCTTTGCTGTGAGATTCGGCTGTCTGGGGCAGAGGGGCCAGGAGGGGAAGAATGATGTGTGCAGAGCTATGCCTGCCAGGTCCGACAGGATGGTGGGGCCCGTCATAGAGGCACCCACCCCTGCTGGAGCAAAACAGCTCACAGAAATGCCAGCAGGTGCGTGTGTAGCTGCAGTGCCATCATGGATGAGCCTATTAAGATATGTTATGTAGGAAATGCCTTTACCTGAGTGTGTGCGTGGCTAGTAAAAATAACTGATGTCTGCCGGGCAGCAGTGGGAAATTGCTTCCTGCCATATCTGCAGAATGTTTCTGCAGTCACTGTGCTTCCTAACCACAGTTGATAATAGTAATACTAATAGCTACTATTTATTAGGTCTCATTGAATGCCAGGCTTACTGTGCTCTCCATGCTGGAGAGGGGTTCTTTCTCTGTATTCCCTTATTCATACCTGTCCACAGGATTGTGAAGTGGGTGCTGGTATTGTCCCCATTTTACAGATGAGGAAACAGAAGCTCAGAGAGATTGAGTGATTTGCCTCAGGTTACCCAGCTGATCAGTGACAGAACATGGATGCAATGCAGGCAGTCAGATGGGTTCATCTTTGGAGCTCTCCTAGAAGTGGGGCTCTGAGCCTGATTTAAGGAAGTGCAGGAAGGAAACTGGGGAAGCCAGAGTTTATTGTGAGAAGGAGGAAAGAAAAAGCATGTGGCTGCCCGTCATTCAGCAACCAAGAGGCACCGTATCCTGGTGAGACCGTAAAGAAGATAAAAATAATTGGGTCGTTCCTCTAGCAAGATAAGTCAAAATTTCTCTTGTATTATTGATGCTTTAGAAGACTTTTTTCAGCTTCACAACTTATGGGTAATATCACATACATTTTTCAGATTTTTATCAAATTTGGAGAAACACATAAAATTTAGAGCACTTTTTTACAGTTTAGTTTCTGGCTGCATACATTTCAGACCTGGATTCACCACCACCCACCCACCTACGTGTGGTGCCAGCACCATGGGGACACTCTACCATCATGAATCTGCCTCTGGTCCTGCCTCTTGATGCCACAAGATCAGGTGAGTTGGCATCGTGGGCAAGAGAGTATTTCTAGAAGCTGTTTTTTCACTTTGCAGTTACTGTGGCTAGTGGTGACCTAGCTACACAGAAAGAAAAGACTGTAAACCACATACGTATATTCAACAGAACCCAAACAAAGTCAATCTTAACTCGGCTCTTAGCTGGTTCCCAAAAATGTCCATGGCCCCTATATTAACCACCTACATAAGGAGAAATGGGAATAATATTTAAATAAGGGGAATAACCAATTTCATTAATACACCTTACTTCTGAAAACTGTGTGGCCATGGCGGGGGCATTGCAGGGCCCCTGCTGAGGCCGCACAGGGTCCCATGAAGAGGGAAGCCCTAAGGCTACTCTCCTCAGGGCTCTTTCCAGCAACCTCCTGACTGCTCTTTCTCCTCTACCTACTGTGAACATCTTCTAAGCAGTGACTAAATCTCTGCCTAACACGGGTGTTCACACAAGCTGAATGAATGAATGAATGAATAGTACAGAGCCCAGAAGAATAATTAAGAGTGCACTCAGCTGAAGTAAAATTATTTGCCACGTCCCAAATACACTTTGCATTTTCTTTTTTCTGTGCATCTGTTCCCTCTCCCACCAGTGTGTTTCTCATACCCTCTGAATATCCAATTCCTGCTCGTCTGTAAACGTGGTTCTGTTTACACCTTTCTCGCGAAGTCTTCCTGGATCCCACCCTTTTCCTCATCAGTAATCACTCCCTTTATCCCTGGTTTGTGGTGCTTGCCACATTTCTCTCTGGGGATAAAGGCTGATGTGCACAACTTTTGCAGCACTGCCAGGCTGCAGACCTTTGCATGGTCCAAGTTCAAATTGTCTTCTTGTCCTTCATGCCCAGGGATGTGTACATAGTAAACTCCATAAAAATAGCAATGACCGGCCGGGCGCGGTGGCTCATGCCTGTAATCCCAGCACTTTGGGAGGCCGAGGTGGGTGGATCATGGGGTCAGGAGATCGAGACCATCCTGGCTAACAAGGTGAAACCCTGTCTCTACTAAATATACAAAAAAATTAGCTGGGCGTGGTGGTGGGCGCCTGTAGTCCCAGCTACTCGGGAGGCTGAGGCAGGAGAATGGCGTGAACCCAGGGGGCACAGCTTGCAGTAAGCAGAGATTGCGCCACTGCACTCCAACCTGGGTGACAGAGTGAGACTCTGTCTCACCAAAAAAAAAAAAAAAAAATTAGCAATGACCAATAGGATTCACACAGTGTGTACCAGACTTCTTCTAGTACTTGAACCTCCCACGGCCCATCAGATAGGTATTCACGCTTTGCCCATTTTATAAATAAGGAAATGGGGCCGGCCGTGGTGACTCAAACCTGTAATCCCAGCACTTTGGGAGTCCAAGGTGGATGGATCACCTGAGGTCGGGAGTTCGAGACCAAGCTGGCCAACATGGTGAAACCCTGTCTCTATTAAAAATACAAAAATTATCCGGGCATGGTAGCGGCACCTGTAATCCCAGCTACTCAGGAGGCTGAGGGAGGAGAATCACTTGAACCTGGGAGGCAGAGGTTACAGTGAGCCAAGATTGCACCACTACACTCCAGCCTGGCAGACAAAGCAAAACTCCATCTCAAAAAAAATTAAATTCATAGGTAAACAAATAAGGAAATGGGCTTAGAGGGGTTAAGTGGCTTATCTCATTCCTTGAAACTACCACAAGTTCATTACAAACAGACTGTCATAGACTCATATTCTAAAACCAAAACGCCGATCTGGACCTGGTCATGAAGCCAGTGAAGAGGGATTGGCTAGGTGAAGACCCGTATGGACACAAGGTAGATCTTGAAAATGGACGACCTCTTCATTCTTTATTAAAAGACTGCCATTCCACCTGCCTCTGGGGGAGATTGTCCCATTGCCAATTGGCCCTCACACATTCCCTCACCCTACTAGCCCTGGTTACTTGCCTCTCACCTCTGAGAGGGATATGGTCAGAGTTGATCCCTGCAGAAGCAGAAAAAGAGAAAACTATTCCAGTGACTTTATAGCAGAGCCAGATAGAGACCTCTAAAGGCCTACAGTATTGAAAAGGGAATAATAAAATTATAAATTAAAACATGTACACACACACACACACAAACACACACACAAACACACACATATGCATAGAGCCCTAAAATAAATGTAAGGAAGGCCAACAATATTCTGATTCTTTCCATGCAGGTAACTTTGATTTCTTTAATATCAGATTATTTCACCAAAAATACCGGCGCCCCAGCTTTGTGAATGCTCTGAAGACACACTGGGTCTTTCTGTTGGGTAATATATCACTGTTCTCTAATGGGGTGACCATATGTCCCATTTCACTGAGATGGTCTCCTTTTATGCCTATTATCAAAGCATAATTATAATTATCATAATAACCCTTTCTTATTTTCAAAAGTGTCTCAATTTGAACAATAAAAATGTCTCCCTGTTTTAAAACTTGGAATAAGGGTGTTTACAGTGTGGACATCCAATAGTACCCCAGTTTCATGCCAGAGCCTGAGATGGAGAGGAAAGAGAAACGGGCACGAACAGCCTCAACAGTCCAGAGAAAGATTCATGATGAGAGAGCAAAGTCATCATCCATTTAAGAAGGAAAAATGTGACTTACCATGTGTGTATTTTGTGGGAAGCAGGAGTTTTGTAAATGTGGGTCTGAAATTTTTTTTAAAAAGTGTTCATTTATTTTACTTGCCCTGATGATACAAGTGAGTGGCTGTGCTGGGATTTGAATCTATGGCTGGCCAGCACTAAATACTTAGGGAATAAATGATTAAATGAAGGAATGGATCAATTTCAGCACAAGCTAAGTGGTGCCATCTGAATGATGGGTGCCTCCAGAATGCAGAGGAGACAGAAAGAAGAGTGGGCTGAAATAAGATTTGGGGGAGGAAAAGGAAAGTGAGCTGTGTTTTAAGGACTTGTGAGGCTGGAATCAGTGCAGGCGGAGGGCCATCTTCACCCCAGCCATCATCACCCCTCCTGGCATGACAGCACGTGAGTCAGCTCAGGATACAGTAGAATCTGTCCACACTGGCAGGCTCTGCTCTTAGGACTCTATCAACAGCACACTCCTGGGCACACCCACCTGCAGCTCATCTGACCACCCTTTGAACACTCAAGTGCCCCTCTCTGGTGCGAGAGCAGCAATTGTGCTATAAAAGTTGCACCAATGAGCAGTTCAGTTCAAAATGTTCAGAAACAGAATGTTCTAGCACATGCAAGTGGCCCATTCCTCCTAGAGCTCCATTTAACTTTTTCCAAGGGTGTCTGCCCACAGTGTCTTGCTCCCTCCTAAGCTTTCTATCTCCTGCTTGGATGAATTTGGGGCTTAGTTTTGCACACTTTTTGAAATTCTTCAAGACAGAGTTTCCTGCCAGGCTAACATGCATTGCTTAGAGGCTGAGCTTAGCACCCTGGCCGTGCCCCAAAAGGAGGTTAAAATGGGACCAAGGGCAAGCCGGGCTCACTGTCATTTGCAGGCATCAGCCCCAGGGCTCACACCACCAGCACCGGCCGGGCGGAGATCCAGGGAGGCAGCTGGTTGGGGAGGAGGAGGATCCACCAACTGGAACAGCAACAAAAAATTACATCTCTGATTCATATATTCAGGCCATTAATCGGCCCCCGGCATCAAGAGGAAGCGGTAGGATCCCTTCTCCCAGCTTCTAGGGACACTTCCCACAGCGCCCATTTGTGATTCCTTGTCCCCAGCCCTTTGGCATTTACCTTTACACCAAGGTTCCTTGGCTTCATTGTTTTGCGGACCCCTTTGGCAATCTGATGAAGCCCCTTCTTACAGTCGACACATCAGATAAAAGACACAGGATTTCAAAGAAAACCAATTATATTGAAATACAGTTATAATGTTGAAAAAACAAATTTATTATAGAGTAAAAAATGTCCTTTAACATATTAAACAAGATCTAGCAGCAAGTCAAATAAATAACTACTATAATTTGGAAGTACTGACAAGTGGAAATATTTCAAGATTATCTGCAACAAATGTAATGTGCTATCACAAACCTGATTTCTAATGGTGACAAATCCTGCTAACTCTAGTGTGGCTGCTTGCCTACATTCCTATCAAAGGAAATGCAAACTTTCCGCCAAAGGTTAGTCTGGGGTTTTTTGTTTTTTGTATTTTTTTTTTAAAGAGGGTTTTTTCCTCACCCGAGTTCATGGACCCTCTAACTCCAGAATAAGAACCCTGCCTTGGGACATTACAAAAATGTACTCCAGGATATGAGATTTTCTATACTTTTTTTCTGTACAATGTTTTATAAAGAATGCCTGTTTTTAGACTTAGGACCACAGGGAACTTGGACCGTGCCATCATGCCTTGTAACTATTTTGCATGATTACTTGTAGCAATTTTTAAAAATCAACTAGTTTATTTTTTAATGATGCATAGATTCTTATTTGAATCAGAAAAAAAAAATGAAAAAATTCTTCTGCTCTTACCTACCCCACATTCACACCCAACAGTCTAGTATTTTTTCCCCTGAAGTAAACATTGTTACCACATTGTGTATGCTTTCCAAAACAGTCTATTTATTTGTAAGCATACATATCCATATGTGTATGTGTATGTTTGAGTGTTTTTGCATGTAGAATATGTGTGTTTTCACTCTGTTTATTTTGATTCATGGTGTCATTTTAGAAACACTTCTGTGAAAGTTTCATTTTTCACTCAACAGCACGGCATATCTTAGACATAGTTCTATGTCAGAATGCATAGAGTTACTGCTGGTTTTCATGGCTGCATAATAATCCATTATACGAAGTGTCCTATTTTACTTATTAATTTCCCAGTTGATTGACATTTAGGTTATTTTTGGTCTTTTACTACAAACAATGTTGAATGAATACTCTTGTATATATGTCTGTGCCTACATATTCAGGATAAATTCCTAGAAATGTAGTGGCTGGGGCAAGGAAGATTTGGTATTTTAGGTTTAACTTGATTATGTGTAATAAAAAATTTTAAATATAGTAAAATGCACAGTGGTGTTAAAACAAATAGGTTAGGCCGGGCACAGTGGCTCACGCCTGTAATCCCAGCACTTTGGGAGGCTGAGGCAAATGGATCACCTGAGGTCAGGAGTTCGAGACAAGCCTGGCCAACATGGCAAAACACCTTCTCTACTAAAAATATAAAAATTAGCCAGAGAATTGCTTGAATCCGGGAGGCAGAAGTTGCAGTGAGCTGAGATCACGCCACTGCACTCCAACCTGGGTGACAGAGTGAGGCTCCATCTCAAAAACAAACAAACAAACAAACAAACAAACAAAACAAATAGGTTAGATCTACATCTACTAATCTATTAGTTAGGAGGGTTGCTCATGATATCTAAGTTAAAAAAGCAAGTTATAGAGTAATGTCTAACCCAATTTTTAAAAGCTATTTATTAGTTTAGTTACCTCAAGGGGTAGGATGGAGTGAGGAGGAGTAGGTTATTAGCTTTTTCATAACCTCTGTATTATTTCACATGTTGCAATAAGCAAATACTCTATTTGTGATTAAGAACATCAAATTAAGAAAATGTGATAGAATACAAATTGGGTTTCAATAGAATTACAGTGGGGACTACTAAACATTTTTAAAATTTTAGAAGAAAAACTATCAATGATTAAAAAAAAAAGATTGTTGTTCTTAGTCATTTTCAATCTAATTTAACATGTATATGAGATGGATAGATAGATAGATAGATAGATAGATAGATAGATAGATAGATATAGAGATAGATATGTCTATATATATGTATATATCTCCTGCTCTGTGATTACCAGATCTGGAACACTTAGAAATTGCTTTGGCACATGCTGGGAGCAGTGACTCATGCCTGTAATCCCAGCACTTTGAGAGGCTGAAGCAGGAGGATCACACCAGGAATTCGAGACCAACCTGGGCAACACAGGAAGACTCCCATCCCTACACATAAAAAATAAAAATTAGCGTCATGTGGTAGCATGGGCCTGTAGTCCCAGCTACTAGGGAGGCTGAGTGGGGAAGATCTCTTGAGCCCAGGAGGTCAAGGGTACAATGAGCCATAACCACACCACTGCACTCAAGCCTGGGCAACAGTGTAAGACCCCATCTAAAAAAAAAAAAAAACAGAAAGAAATGACTTCAGCCCTTTCCTCTGTTGGTTACAGCCCTGCTCTTCCCACAATTCAAATTCATGCTGTCAAGTTGTTGATTTTTTATTCTTTTCAAAATGAGAACAATTTTCTCTTTCTTGGTAGCAAAAACTAATTTATACGTAACAGCAAAATATAAAAAAGAAAAGAAAAATCATCCATAATCATATCACCTGCCTTAGTCCATTCAGGCTGCTGTAACAAAATACCTTAGACTGGGTAATTTATAATAAACGACAGAATTTATTGCTCACAGTTCTGGAGGCTGGGAAGTCCAAGATCAAGGAGCAGGCACATTCAGTGTCTGGTGAGGACCTGCCCCTCATAGATGGTGACTTCTACATGTCCTCACATGGCAGAAGGGGCAAACAGGCTCTCGAATGCCTCTTTTATAAGTACACTGACCCCATTCATCAGAGTTCTGCCCTGGTGACCTACTTGCCTTCCACAGGACCCACTTACCAACACCACTGCACGGGGATTAAGTTTCAACATACTAATTTTGGGAGAGACAAACATTCAGACCATAGCGCCATTGATATAACCATGTTTAATATTTGCCTATGCAACTTTGCAGAATTTTCTCTGTGTGTTGTTATGTGTATTCACACAAATTGGATCACCCAGCACTTTTTTCACTAATCAGCAAGTCATCCTGCCTGACTTCTTATCATATCGATGAATCTGAGTCTTTTCATTTTTTTTGTTTTTCCCTTTTTTCTTTTCTTTTTTGTTTTTATAGACAGAGTATCACTCTGTTACCCAGGCTAGAGTGCAGTGGCACAACCATAGCTCATTGCAGTGTTCAACTCTTGAACCCACGTGATATCCCCCTACTTCATCCTCCCAAGTAGCAGGGACCACAGGTGTGCACCACCACACCCAGCTAATTTGTAAATTCTTCTGTTGAGATGGGGTCTCCCTGTGTTGCCCAGGCTGGTCTCAAACTCCTGGCTTCAAGCGATCATCCTGCCTCAGCCTCCCAAAGTGCTAGGATTACAAGCATGAGTCACTACGCTCAGCCTTTCCCATCTTTTTAATGCTGCACTGAATTCCATAATAGAAGGCATCATAATGTATTTAACCAATCCAGTTATGTAAACAAGCCATTTACACCAATAGATAAGACACACACAAGGTATCACTTTACAAGGTACAAATGTGGAGTGAAAAGTCTGTCTCTCTCACTTCCTTGGCCCCAGTCATCCAATTCCCCTCCATGGAGGCAACTACTACTACCAGTTTCTTTTTTTTTTTTTTTTTTTTTTTGAGACGGATTCTTGCTTTGTCACCCAGGCTGGAGTGCAGTGGCCGGATCTCAGCTCACTGCAAGCTCCGCCTCCCGGGTTTACGCCATTCTCCTGCCTCAGCCTCCCGAGTAGCTGGGACTACAGGCGCCCGCAACCTCGCCTGACTAGTTTTTTGTATTTTTTAGTAGACGGCGTTTCACCGTGTTAGCCAAGATGGTCTCGATCTCCTGACCTCGTGATCCGCCTGTCTCGGCCTCCCAAAGTGCTGGGATTACAGGCTTGAGCCACCGCGCCCGGCCCCCCAGTTTCTTATATATTCTTCCAAATATGTTCTATGCATATAGAAATATATTTATATGATCTTTTTAATGGAAATAACATAAACACTATTCTATATTTTGCTTTTTTCACTGAACAATGTATCTTGAAGGTCTTTCAATTTCAATGGAAATTCCATTTCCAAATAAAGTAGCTTCATTCTTAGCAGCTCCATAGTATTTCTTTTTTTTCAGGTAGATCTCCATGGAAAGACATTGCAGGTTATTTTAAATTTTTGTTACTACAAAACAATATTCTTATACATCACCAATTTCCACATGAGTAAAAATATCTGTAAAATCTTGTAAGTGGACCATTCTGAGTAAACGTTTTCATGTTTGTAAATACTACCAGATTGTCTTCTGTAGAGATTATATCAATTTACATTTCAGTAACTGACATTTGAGGGTGCCCGCACATTCACTAAGAGCGGTTATCAAACTTTTGGATCTTTGCCAACTTGACAGGTGGAATTTTTGTGAATGAGGTTAAGCATTTTTTCGTATATTTAAAATAATCCATTCCCTCTTGATGTGCAATTTGTTTTCAGTTTTTAGCTGTGAGAAATATTCTGATGCACACATTCTTTTCCTTAATATCTTTAGGGCACTTGCCCTTTAGGATTTTGTTGGGATAAAGCTCACTTTGAATGGTTAAATCAAAAGGCAGACTCCGGGGAAAGGCCTCAGATGTATATTGTCAAATTTCTCTCTGGAAAGGGTGTAGCAATTTGCACATCCACAAAGTATGTTTCAACATTGATGAAGAAGCCAGTTTTTATGCTGATAGCTTCTCACTGCCTGAGGCACAAGAAGTTTCAGGCATCTACGTGACTTCCTCCTGAGGTGATAAGATGTCTTGAAAGCTTCAAATCCTTCCAGCTAATTTGGTGTCAGTTTCCCAGAGTTCAGGGCTAGCTAGCTGCCCTCTTGGGATGCAACACCCATCCCTCAAAGGAGCCAGAGGAGACAACAGCCTCGGAATGTGTGTATTTTATCCAGGAGCTAAGGAAAAAAAGCAGTCAGCCAGGACGTATACACAGATTTGATCTTTCACATGTGGTGGGCTGCCAGGCCCACCACGGTCCACATCAGTGGTTCGAGGCTCCAGGACTGACATCCCAATTTAAAACCATAACAAAATAAAAGAAAACGCTGTTGCCATCCCCGGGAAAACAATCCAGTTGGAGGCACTCAAAGGATGAGTTAATAAAGAAGGATTCCTCTAGGCATCTAAGCTCACCCCCTCCCCACCGTGGGGGCCTGTGTGGATCGAGGGAATGCAGTAGACAGCCTATATTTAGATCAGGGCATGCAAATGCACCACATTTTAGTTGCAAAATTCGGATTGGCCCTGGAAGACGCCAGACTCACGAATTGAAAATTCAATTGAGCACCACTCAAGAAGCAAAGAGCTGGCCGCTTGAGCAGATTCTGCCAGGGAAGGAGGCCTTTTGAGAGGGAACCAATGGACCCTGGTCAGTCAGAGGCATAATTTAATCCTACCCTTGAACTGCTGATCTAGAGGGAGAAGCTGGGTTATCTTTAAACTCTACTAAATCCAGAGGTGTTGGAACCAGCAACTAGGACAAGGCAGGGGCTGGGTGAACTTTGACCCACTTGCCACAGTGTTGGGAATGCCACTAAGCCAGAGGCCTGGGCTCACCAAGTGATTCCCAGAATCTGACCAGGAAAGCGCTTCCTGTCACCTGCCTCTGTCACCGTCATCCCACCCCCTCATCTTGAGGAAGAAGGATGGCACCTTCTCTTCTCTGAGACACCCTTGCTAGCTCTTAATGACTCCTGCTTCAGTTGCTGTACTAGAAAGAATAGGGACTTGAAGGCCAGGCGGTGGCTCACTCCTATACTCCTAGCAAACACTTTGGGAGTCCAAGGCAGGCAGAACACTTGAGGTCAGGAGTTTGAGACCAGCCTGGCCAACACAGTGAAACCATGTCTCTACTAAAAATACAAAAATTAGCCGGATGTGGTGGCAGGCACCTGTAATCCCAGCCACTCAGGAGGCTGAGGCAGGAGAATCCATCACCTGAACCCAGGAGGTGGAGGTTGCAGTAAGCCGAGATTGCACCACTGCACTCCAGTCTGGGAGACAGAGTGAGACTCCATCTCAAAAATAAATAAATAAATAAAACTAAAAAAGAACAGGAACTTTGAAATCTGACATATCTGTCTGGCTCTGCTGCTCAGATTGCTAAGCCCCAGTTAACTTATCTGTAAAACGAGACCAAAATCATCAACCTCAAAGAACTGTAGTGAAGAATAGATGAGAAATGGATGAAAGGGACTCAGCTAGGTGCCAAACACTAGTAAATATTTCATAAACGTCAACTATTAATGTACATGAAGCCTCTAATATGGCATCCACTTCAGAGGAGATATTTAAGTACCTGTTAATATTATGATCATGACAAATTCTATGAATGGGCTATGTGTTTTGAGGAAACAAAAATGAGACAGGTTCCTCCTCACCGAATAGTTGGGAAAATCCTCTGTTAAAAAAGGGCAGAAGAGTAAAAACTAAAGTTTTTTTAGAGTGCCAGGTATGATGATCACATGGTCAAAAAAAATCAGATGACTTTGCCTAACATTTATGGTCATGTTTCTCTCTTTTTCAAATTGTTTCAATATTTAGATTTATGATATTTAGGTCATTCCAAAAAGTACAAGAAGTAATTTGGGACACCCATGAGTCCTCCATCCAAATTTAACATGTTGCTGAATTTGCTATACATCTTCTTTTAAGAAATAAAAATGTTACAAATATATCTAAAAGGCTCCCCACCCCTCATCTCATTAACCTCTCTGCTTCCCAAAGGCAATTACCACAATGTCTGTGATTGGGTGGACTTTCTTCTATACAATTTTTTTTTTTCTTTTGAGATGGGGTCTTGCTCTGTCACCCAGACTGGAGAACCATGGCGCAATCTCAGATCACTGCAACCTTCACCTCCTGGGTTCAAGCGATTCTCAGGCCTCAGCCTCCCTAGTAGCTGGGATTACAGGCATGCACCACCACACCTAGCTAAGTTTTGTATTTTTAGTAGAGACAGGGTTTTGCCATGTTGGCCAGCTGGTCTCGAACTCCTGATCTCAAGTGATCCATTCGCCTCAGCCTCCAGAAGTGCTGGAATTACAGGTGTGAGCCACCGTACCTAGCCTCTTCTATACATTCTTACATGTGTACTCTTAAGAAGCAAGAATAGTGGTCGAGACTGAGGCTCTGGATTGTCAGTCCTGGGTTCAAACTCCACTCCTGCTTCTTGACTACCTGTGTGGCCTTCAGCAAATTGCTCAACTGTCTGATCCTCTTTTCTCTCATCTCTAAAATAAAACAAATAACAGCTAATTTTGTTGGGTGTTGCAAAGATGCAATATAAGATTATTCATGTAAACCAGTAGTTCTCAACCAAGAGCAATTTTTCCCCAGGGGACGTTTAGCAATGTCAGGAGACATTTTTTATTGTCACACTGGGGGTGCTACTGGCATTAACTGGGAGAGGCCAGGTATGCTGCTAAACATCCTACAATGCAAAGGACAGCTCCCACAACAAAGAATTACCTCGCCCAAGATGTCAATCGCTGTTGAAGTGGAGAAAATCTGACATCAAGCATGCTGTCACTTTATAAGGGCTCAACAAACATTTGTTCAGTAAACACAATAACATAAATTATTATAATTTGTCCTTTGAAAGACATCGTGTTAAACAATTTTACATAAATTATCTCACTGGTATCCAGTGAGTTGCGCCTTCTTGATGAAAAGGATGATGGACAGCAAGCACTATTTTTTCTGCATGCCTGACAATGTCTATACCATTTGTTAAATCAAAATGATAAGCCTATTAAAAATGTAAACTTTCAGACTGACAGATTAATTGGAAGTTGTTACTTGGAGCCTAACTTCTCTTTGCGCTCAGTGAAAAACAAATTGTATCAGTGCTTTTAGCCACAAAATTAGTTTACTCAAACCACCAAAAAAAAAAAAAATTCCCTTCAACCTAAGCAGGCCCAGGAACTGGCGTGGCTATAAATAAGTAAATAATCAAAATTAAGAGAATATTTTTGGCCCCTGTTCACAAGGACTGGCTCTCAAGGACTCAAGAAGCCACAGAGGCAGGGTAGAAAATGGGAAAGAGGAAAACAGCCAGATCTCTGCTTCTCTGACTCACCCCAGGCTCAGGTGGACTTGGAACACTCTGTCCTGGAGCTGCTGACTGTGTTGTCAAAGAGCATACACTGTGAGTGGCCTTATCCAGTGGGTCTTCATGTGGGGTCCTCAGCCCAGCAGCATTGACATCACCCAGAAACTTGTTATAGATGACAAATCCTAGACCCCATCCCAGAACAACTGAATCAGAAACTGGAGGTGCACCCCAAGCAGTCTGGGTTTTCCCAAGCCCTCTGGGTACTACTGATGCACACTTAAGTTTAAGAACCCCCGGCCTAATAAGAACAGTCTCCACGTTCCCTGTGTGTGTACTTCCTGTTTTCCCACTGTAGCTACAAAGCACTCCAACACCAGCTCAGATGTGGAGGAAGCTTGGCTCACTGGCACTTGCCTGGTGTCAGATGCTTGGCACATATTCTATAACTTCCAGAAGATTATAAGGAAATTGCTATTTTCTCCTTTCCAGATGAGAAAACCACAGCTTAGGGAGTTTAAACAATTGGCCCAGGGTCATACCTGCACAAAAAGGCTGGAACCAGGATGTGAATCTCAGTGTGCCTCCTGCCAGATCCTAGCCTCTTTTTTTTTTTTTTTGAGATGGAGTCTTGGGAGTCTCGCCATGTCACTCAGGCTGGAGTGCAATGATGTGATCTCGGTTCACTGCAACCTCTGCCTGCCAGGTTCAAGCAATTCTCCTGCCTCAGCCTCCTGAGTACCTGGGACTACAGGCGTATGCCACGTGCCCGGCTAATTTTTTGTATTTTAGTAGAGACAGGGTTTCACCATGCTGGCTAAGCTGATCTCGAACTCCTGACCTCATGATCCTCCCTCCTCACCCTCCCAAAGTGCTGGGATTACAGGTGTGAGCCACCATGCCTAGCCCAGATCCTAGTCTCTTAATGATGACATCATACTGTGACATCACACTGCCCATTGAGGATGAAAAGAAACAGAACACAAAGAGATCAGCACTGCTCAGGCCAAGTTGTGAGCCCTGTCAAGTTTGTCTTTAGTGACCCTCAGTCACTGGTCCTGGGGCTTGCCTGGCCTCAGGCAATCCTCTGAAGTTGTTAACCCCCAGGGTCATGACACTGTCCCACTGGAGGCCAAAGCTGCCCACACTTCAGTGCTCTCCTAGGCTTTTCCTCTTACTAGCTGTGTGACATGAAGCTGACTCTTCTCTTCTTCTCTTATTATCAGTGATAATAATACATTTATATCAAGGTTGTTAAAAGAATTAAATGAGATAATATATGTGAACGTACCTAGCCCAGTGACTGTTGCACAGTAGAAACGAATTAATTCTTGGTTTTCTTTCATCCTCCTCTACACATCAGCAACTATCAAAACTACTCCATCCAGAATCCATTCTGTTGAAGTCTCTTGTATTGACCAGTTAGCTAATATGATGAGCTAATCCTCAGGTGTTAATTCATAATAATGGTTTTCTGCATTTGTCTCCAAAATGACATCTGCATTTCAACCAGGGGCCCTTATCCTCAAAGTCTTCCAACCATCGGGTGATTAACGATGGAAACGTTAGGGAATATGGAAGACCACTGGGAAGAGATTTTCCAGCCTTTCTCCACCCCACATATCACTCCAATATCATATCACTAGCGTAAGTGGATGGGGAATCCCAGAGAATGGGTAATGAGACTAGAACAGAAAATATGCCTTCAAGGCTGCACCTGGCTTCAAAGAGGAAAAATGAACTACAGGCATCTGAATCTCAGGATAGATGTGAACAATGCAAAAATAGAAGTGAAATCAAAGACTAATGGGTCATTTGCCAGCATTTAAAACAATTGCTTAGGATTTGCGTAGTTGAATGTAATAAAGCTTCATTAAAAAGTAGTTATAACAACTAATAAGACCCTAATTAAATTAGCTTTCACTGGGCAAGTTGCTTGCGAGGTCCTAATTAGGTTATTTGCGGCCGTTGGCCTAGCCTGAAAACCAAAGAAGACCTTAAGTCCTCAGCAATACCTAGAAAATCCAGTCTCTGGCCTTATGCAGGAAATGCTAAGAGACTCTATCTAAATTTGGGGGCAGCCAGTCCAGAACTAGCTTAGCTCTCCAAAAATCATAGTATGCGGCCAGAGCGAAATCCCTTAATAGGTCCCACCACTCTTAGGAATCAGACAATTGTAAAGACGGAAAGGACATGTAAAGGTGGAAACGCCAAGAATTTCATTTTACAGATAAGAAAACTGAAGTCATGTGAGAAGCGATTAATCCAAGGTCCCTCAGCAAGGGGCAGTGTCCCCAGCCCCTCTAATCTTCTTCCACTGTGATCTGGAATAAACATAGAACTCAGAGCTGCTGGTTTTCATTTGAGAAGGAAGAGGGAAACAAAGAGTGCTGGATTCTCAGAGGCTCCTTTCTTTGAAGGACAGAGAGAGAGAGAGAGAGAAAGAGAGAGTGTGTGTGTGTGTGTGTGTGCGCGCGCGCGCGCGCGCGTGCAATGCACTGAGGATAGTTCAGCCCAAGGTGAATTGCTGACCTGCTTACAAACTGTCTTTGCTTTGCTGCCACAAAGATCTTCCTAGAGCACAGATCCGCTCAAGCTGGTACCCTGCTGAATTACCCCAGGGTGACTTCTGAACTTCTGAGTGTGACAGAAAAGACTCTTCACAAATGGAATCTAACCTACCCCATCTCCCAAGATAGGGTTTGTGCTCAAACAGATCAGAATCTCGGCCCTGTCCCTTACTAGCTGTGCAACCTCAGGCAAGTTACTTAACTTCTCTCAGCTCCCATTTTTTCTGCCTGTAAGACAGGGATGACATTTTACTTACCTCACTGGGGTGATAAGAGAATTAAAAGACAGTAAGGCAGGCAATCACACGTGGCCCCTGCTACTGCTCCTCCAGCCACACAGGAGCAGTCTCCCTTCCCAGAACACACGTGGCTCTGTCATGCCCCAAGCCTTTGCCAGTGCAATTCCCTCTGCCTGTAACACCCTTCCTTCTCTCCTCTGCACAGTGAATCCCTCCAGCTCAAATGTAACATCTCCTTTGCTGTCTTCCACGATTCCTCAGGCAGTGGCTACTCTCTCTCCTGTGCTTTCTCTGTCCTCACTCCATGCCCATCAGAGCCTTATCACACTGGGCTTTTTGATGTCCATCTCTCCCAGGAGACTGGGTCTCACCCAGCATGGGCCTGGCATAGGGAGAACTCAGTAAGTGAATGAAATCTGATCAGAACTGTAAAGAGGAACTGTGAGGAAGGAACAAGATTGATTCCAATGTCACTTCCGCTCTTCTACCAAAGCCGAAATATAGTTGAATTCTGTGTGTACTGACAAAGACTTTGCTTGATCAAACTTTAGTCCAGCTCCTGAATCTTCTTCTAGACTTATCTGTGCACTTCTTTGTAAAACCCAGTTTTGGGAAGAACCATGGTGAGTCAGTTCAGAAAGAACCACCCACATAAATATCTAATCAACCTGAATATCTAATCACTCTTAATATCTGATCAGGCCTCTTATCCTCCAGCATCCCCCCAGTTGACATGTGATTACCCCGGTCTGCCTTCAGCAAGAACCCTGTTAGTTCGGATTAGCCAGAATCACCCTTACTCCTGATGTTTTCTCTTAGTAATTTTCCATCCACTGCCCCCAACCCTTTTCCTTGGCCATAAATTCCCACTTGCTTATTCTGTATTCACAGCTGAGCCCAGTCTGTCTCCCCCACTGCAAAGCCCATTGCAGTAGTTCCTATACCTATCTCAATGGTTCTAAATAAAGTCTTCTTTACTGTGCTTTAAGAAGGATCATTAAATAACGTTTTCTTTAACAGTATATATATACACACACACACATACATACACATACACACACACATGCATATACACACAGTTAAACATACACACACACACCCAAGATTTTAGCAGCAATTATCTGTGGTAGTTTTTATTTTCTTTTCATGCTTCTCTGTAGTGAGCATGAATTGCTCTTGTACAAAGAAGCAAAATAATATAAAGATAGTTCTTTAAACTGGTAAGCTAAAAGGAGATACATGAAATGCCAACTTTCCAAGCATAATTCTGCAAAAGTTGGGAGTTACCTGAATTTCAGTGTGGTACAATTCTGGTTTAATTCCTTCTCAATTCTGGTTTAATTTCTTCTCTGAATTTCTTCTCTGTGATGTCTGTGACAAGAGCTAACTTGGAGTTGCAAGGTGCATACTAGAAGGTGGATCACTTCTCCGGTATCTTTATGGTGACCTTTTGGGTTCTGTTGGTCTTTACATACAGGAGAGAATAAGTACTGAGCTATCCGATACCGTAGCCACTGGACACATGAGTACAATCATATTTAAATTAATTAAAATTAAAAATGCAGTTCTTCGGCCACAGGAGTCGCCTTGCAAGTGTTAAACAGCTACACGTGGCTAGTGGCTACCATATTGGACAGCACAGATTTAAAACGTTTTCATCATCACAGAAAGTTCTGCTGAACAGTGCTGAGTTGTTTTTCAGCTTGCTCCAAATATGGCTGAGATGTCTCAAGAATAAACACATCCATTTGGCCCATGAACATATTCTTCCTTGTTCTTGTTCTAAAAACTCACATCTATGGCAATGTAGAAGGGCACAGCCACTTCGAAAAACAGTTTGGTAGATCCTCAAAAGTTAAACAAAGAGTTGCCTAATGACCCGGTAGTCCCACTCCTAGTATACACAGAAGAGAATTGGAAACATGTCCTCACACAAAAACTTGCACACAGATGTTCACAGCAGCATTATTCATAATGGCCAAAAGGAGGAAATAACTCAAATGTCCGCCTGCTGAAGAACAGATATGCAAAATGTGGTATATCCATTCAATGGAACGTTATTTGGCCAAAGAAAAAAGAACAAAGTATGGATACATGCTGCAACACAGATGAACCTCGAAACTGATACGCTAAGGGAAAGAAGCCAAACACAAAAGATCACATTTTGTCATATAATTCTGTTAAAACAAAATGTTAAAAATAGGCAAATGCACCGAGAGAGAATGTAGATGAGTGTTCGCAGAGACTGAGGAGAAGGGGAAATGAGATGACTGCTAATGGGTACTGGGTTTCTTTTTTTTTTTTTTGAGACAGTCTCACTCTGTTGCCCAGGCTGGAGTGCAGTGGTGCGATCTCGGCTCACTGCAAGTTCCGTCTCCCAGGTTCACGCCATTCTCCTGCCTCAGCCTCCCGAGTAGCTGGGACTACAGGCGCCCGCCACCACGCCCGGCTAATTTTTTGTATTTTTAGTAGAGACAGGGTTTCACCGTGTTAGCCAGGATGGTCTCGATCTCCTGACTTCGTGATCGGCACATCTCAGCCTCCCAAAGTACTGGGATTACAGACGTGAGCCACTGTGCCTGGCCGGGTACTGGGTTTCTTTAGGGGGTGATGAAAATGTTCGTAATTAGATAGTGGGGTTGGTGTACAACTTTGTGAGTTACTAAAAACCGCTAAATTGTACACTTAAAAAAGATAAATGTATGGTATGGGAATTATATAGCTCAATATGACTTTTTGTAAAAAAAAAATACTGTTCTAATTGGGAAACAACCTATATGTCTATCCATAAGCAGGTAAGGAAATAAACTCTCACACATTCATACAGTGGACTGTGATACAGCAGTTAGAAGGAATGAATTCGATCTGGATACTAATTTAAAAAGATCTTTAAGATAAATTGTTGACTGGCCACACCTGTAATCCCACCACTCTGGGAGGCTAAGGCAGGAGGATCACTTGAGCCCAGGAGTTCCAGACCAGCCTGTGCAACACAGTGAGACCCCCACCTCTACAAACACATAAAAAAGACAAATTGTTGGGGGAGAAACAAGTTTCAGAGCATTGCATATGGTATGAAATGTTACATTTTTTAAATCCCAAATATTCTATTTTCTATAAGTATATGTATGGAAATACATAGAAAAAAACTGAAAGGTAATACACCAAAAAGATGAAAACAGTTCCCCATAAAGGAGGGATATGAAATTAGGGATGGTAGTCAAAAAAATTATTCTTAATTTTTAAAAGTATTCATTTATTACATATGTAATTAATAATTTGTAATGCTTTCTTTATTAAAATCAAAACATAAATTAGATCGTCTTTGGGACGTCAAGGTGGGCGAATCACCTAAGGTCAGGAGTTCAAGACCAACCTGGCCAACATGGTGAAACCCCATCTCTACTAAAAATGCAAAAATTAGCCAGGCTTGGTGGCGTGCACTTGTAATCCGAGCTACTCAGGAGGCTGAGGCAGGAGAATCATTTGAACTCGAGAGGCGGAGTTTGCAGTGAGGTGAGATTGCGCCACTGCACTCCAGCCTGGGTGACAAAGCAAGACTCTGTCTCAAAAATAAATAAATAAATAAATAAATAAATAAATAAATAAATAAGTTAGATCATCTCAGTGGAGGATAAAGAGAAATATAATGCAGAACAAGTTTCAATGATATAAACTACCTAACTATAATGAGGTACTTTTTCTGTTTGTAAATTGAGCTCTCATATTCTCCCAAAGAAATAAACTTACCTCTTAAACTTTGCTTAGCTCTGAACTCTCTAGGGCTGCAAATAAACCCAAGAGGCCAGTTCCTCTAGTTTAAGACCCCGATGAAAGAACCCCAGACATGAATGTCCCTAACTCCCCAACTCCAACCTGATTAAAGATCATTAGTCTAATGACTTCTACCCTGTGTCACCCGTCAGCATCTCTCCCTAATCAGATCTATCTAGGTAACGCCTCGAAATTCTTTTATGCTTGCTGTAGGCTGAGCCTCCGCTGAGATGATTGAGGATACTGTGTGTGACCTACTTAGGGGATTTTTTTTTTCAGGGGTTGGGGAGAGAAAGAGATTTGCTTTTCATTTGATTTTTTCCCAATCTTTTCTTCCTCAGATCATAGGAAGAAAAGATAAATTTTTAAAGGAACACAATGGAACATTTTCTCATTTTGTAACTAAAATTTTGTGATGATTTCCTTCCAATCAGTATATTGTTACCTGGGTGACTGACCGACTACCACAATTGGCTCTCTCTCTCTCTCTCTCTCTCTCTCTCTCACACACACACACACACACACACACATTCTCACTCCCCAGTTTTATTCTTCTTGGTTCTCTCCTCCTTTAAAACCAATACCTCTTTACCATTCAATGAGGTACCTTACCCAAGATTTCCGCATTTATTTACATCATATCTTACAGAGGCCACTTTCACCTTTACGAACTCAGATTCTTAAAGTGGCAGGCCCTGTTTCCTTCTGAACATTTCAGGCAGAGTTTTTTTGTTTTTTAACAAAACTCTTCTAAAGATACCAATTTACTCAGGATGCCCCAGGAACAAATGGCCCCATTTGTCACAGCAGAGAGCTTTCTCGCCGGCCACTGGCTCCTGGCCGGAGTGTCGTGCTCCTGTGCTTTCGTTTATTACCTGTCTGACCTGTGGTGCAGTGTCCTGCAGGCTACTCATTATTCTAGATACAAATTCCATCCGCAGTGCCTTTTAAAGAACGATCTGAAGTAGCACAAGGTCTCTGTTAATCAGTTAATTATTGTACATCACACAGAGAAAGGCTAACACTTAGCCAAAGAAACATCAGAATGATGCTGTGAAACCTGGTCTCTCGACAGGCTGTGTTACCATCTTGTCAAAGGGCCCCTAATAAAAGATGATTGCTTGCTCATGATGAATGAATGAGAGGATTCTGGTGGGCATAAAAAATTAAAAATGCCTTACAGTTAGCACCCAGGGAACACAGCCACCATTTGTACCATGTGCCAGGCACTGTGCTAAGTGCTTCATATATGTTACCTCCTTCAATCTTTACGACAACCCTGGGGGAGGTGGGGCGGGGGGAGAAGCTTATTAGCCTAAATTCACAGATATGGAAATTGAAATTCAGAGAGTGAGAGGCTTGTAAAGATCACACAGTCAGATATCTATTAAGTACCTTCTCCGTCTCGGGTACTCTTCAAGGCACTGCAGATACAAGAGTGAAAAAAACAGGCAAAGCCTCTGCCTCCATGAAGCTTACAGTCCTGAGGGGTGGGCATGGACAAATCATACATTTAAATAAACATGTGATATCAGATAACTGCAGATACTATAGAGGAAATAAGATGAAGTGGTGTGCTAGAGAGGAGCAGGCAGTGATGATCAAAAAAAAAGCATGAACTCAACCTGAGGAAGCTGATTGAAAAAGAAAATAATTAATTATAAGAAAAAAGAGGGCTGGGTTCGGTGGCTCACGCCTGTAATCCCTGCACTTGGGGAGGCCAAGACAATCACTTGAGGTCAGGAGTTCGAGAGCAGTCTGGCCAACATGGTTAAACCCCACCTCTACTAAAAATACAAAAATTAGCCAGGCGTGGTGGCCATGCCTGTATCCCCAGCTACTCAGAAGGCTGAGGTGGGAGAATTGCTTCAACCCGGGAGGCGGAGGTTGCAGTGAGCCCAGATCGCGCCATTACACTCCAGCCTGGGCAACAGAGCAAGACTCTGTCTAAAAATAAATAAATAAATAAAACTAAGGGAAGAAAAAAGAGAGAAAGCTGCTCTATGAGATCATGGGCTGAAACTTGAGTGACTAGAAGGAGACAGCCCTGCAGGAATCTGAGGGGAAAGCATTCCAGGCAGCAAGGACAGTAAATGCAAAGTCCCTGAGATAGGAATGCATTTGACATGGGTGACATGGAAAATGGCAGCCAGAGTGCTGGACTGCACAGAGGGAGGAGAGAGGTGGCAGATGACGTCAGACAGGAAGGAAGCATGGAGATCCTGTGAGGCCTTGTAGGTCATGATAGAAAGTTCAGCATTTTCTCTACATGCTATTGAAAATCACAGGAGGGTTTTGGAAAGGGAAATAATGTAATCCGATTTCTGTTTTTAAAGACTTCATCGGGTAAGTGGAGAATGGATTGTAGAGGCTTAAGGGTAGAGACAGGGAGGCCAGTTGTGAGGCTGCAGCTGTGGTCCAGAAGAGATGATGGTAACTTTGGATTGCATTCTGTTCTTACCTATGGAAATCTAGACCATCCAGGAAAAAGCCTGATCCAGGATTTACAGGGAATTCCCTGGTAAATTGACATGAGGCTTCTCCAGGATTTATCCCACCTCATGCTGAATGCATACAAACTATGTGACACTTATTTCTCTTTAAATAAACTTTTTAATGAAGTATGACATGCAAACAGAAAAGAGCACCAATCAGAAGGGATGGCCGTGTCAATACTCACAAAATGAACACATCCCGGTAAGCAGCACCCAAAATAAGAAAGAAAAGATTATCAGTAATTGCAAAGCCTCCCCATTTCTCCTTCCAGCCCATCTCTGGCATTCCAAGTGTGTGTGTGACACGTGTTTTGCACAATGACATTCTGTAAATCCATATTCTCAGTCTTGCTTATCTCATGACCTCTTTTTCTAAACCTAAAGTTGCATGCCTTCTGCAATCAGAGATTTCTGATAACACCAGCCAAGATGATTTGAATTTTGTATTCTGTGATGTATATTATGAAAACAATTAAAATTATAGTATAATATTGAATATGCTCAGATTCTATTGTGCCCTCTCTTAAGAATCAGAGCTTACACATAAACATGGCATCGATTCTGGAAAGCCTGCAGGTTACCTTGTCTAGGATCATCTAGAAATCCAATGGCACAGAGTGTAGGATTAAGACACATGAGTTTGTATCATCGAACAAAGACATGATTTCAGGGCTTTGTTCAGAAGGCAAGACACTGGTGGAGAACTAATATTTACTGAGCACTTATGATGTCCCTAGCACTGAGCTAGGTGTTTCAGTATGTTATCTTATTTAATCTTCACAGCCCTTTGAGGATGGCATAATTCTCTCCACTGTACAAATGAGAAAACCATGGTTGGCTGGGTGTGGTGGCTCATGCCTGTAATCCCAACACTTTGGGAGGCCAAGGTGGGCAGATCACCTGAGGTCAGGAGTTCAAGACCAGCCTGGTCAACATGGCAAAACCCTATCTCTACTAAATAATAGAAAACATAGCGAGGCGTGGTGTGGATGCCTGTAATCCCAGCTACTCCAGAGGCTGAGGCAGGGAGAATTGCTTGAACCCAGGAGGCAGAGGTTGCAATGAGCCGAGATCGCACCACCGCACTCCAACCTGGGCAACAGAGTGAGACTCCATCTAAAAAAAAAAAAAAAGAAAAAGAAAAGAAAAGAAAACCATGGCTCAGAAAGGTAAAATAATTGGGTTAGGTAAAATAATTAAGGTAAAGGTAAAATAATTAAGTTCTCAGGGCTCCTAAGTGGCAGAGCTGAGCTTGCAACTAGCTCTGTCTGCCACCAAATCCCATGCTTATTTCACTCAACCAGTGCAGCCTCTATAGCACTTTTTTTCATTTGATCTGCAGGAAATAGATTGAAGTGTTGGCCTCAATACTTGGTTGTTGCAATAAGCCTCATTTCTTTTAATGGTTTCCCTTTTACATTCTTTTTATCAATACACTGGCTTTCAAATTAACGCTAAAGCTATTCATAAATGAAATGGGGGACCTGGCTATGACTTTGCTTCTTTCCAGAAAGCAAAGACTCTTTAAGCTTAATGACGTTGAATCCTTGCTGTAAATCCAGGAAAGAAATGAATGAGCACAATTTAAATCTCTCCAGCCTAGAGTCTGGCCACGTGAGGGACACGGGAGCTACGTTGCAACACCATATTATCCGTTATTGAGAAAGGAGCCAGCAATTAGCACAGCAATTTAGAATTAACCATGCTAACATCTCTGGGAGAGGGATTCACATTCTCTGGCTTTCTGCAAGCTCTTCCAAGCTCAAGCTGTCCCTGGATTCTTTGGGTTTGCATCATGAAGGGAACTGATCAATTACATTGCTGCTGTCTAATTAGTAAGCATGGCCACACTGGCCCATCGGTTTCACAGAGATTAAACTTGGGATCCTGACCACAGACCAATTTTCATAGCTGAAAGTCTCTGTACCTTCATTCTCAATCCATACCACTTCCCTGGAGTTAATCATAACAGGCCTTTGACCCAGAGCTGGAGGCATGTTCTCTAAGTCTGGACAACAGGGCTTCCAGAGTTCTCCTGCATTACAGCACAGATTATTCTGTGAAAGCTCCACAGGTTAAGAAGTTGGACCTTTTCACACATGCCATGCACTGCCCTTCACAAAGCACTTTATGCTCACCCTTTCATTTGAGTTTCCTAGTGTCTCAACAAGGAAAGAAAATATAACTCTCATTTCAACATGAAGAAAGGAACCTTCACAGATATGATGACTCAAAGCCATAAAGCATTTTTCAACAGAGATCAGTCATCATGTTTTCAAAAAGTAACTTTTATTGGGTTAGTTATGTTTTATTACAAGAAGTTATACACGTGTTTTCATTGTAGAAAATTTAAAAGAATCAGAAAAACAAAAAAGATAATAAAAAGCCACCCCTTAAACATAACCACTGAAATGTTGAAAACATATTTATTCAGCCATTTTTCTATGGCATGATATCAAATGTACTGTTTTGTAATCTGTTCTTGTCTTTTGACATATTATGAACACGTTTCTAATCATATTCACCTAGTTAACTTTTTCTGGTTGAATTGTATGTGTTATTAAGCCAGTCACTTATGTTGAATATTTGGGGTTGTTTCCAATTTTTACTTATGATAAATAATGTGCCAATAAAATCCTTGTATCTAAATAATAATAGCAGTTATTGAGTATTTATTTTGTCCCAGATACTATACTAAGTGTTTTGCGTGTATTATCTCATTTAACCCTTCTAAGAATCCTATGGATAAATAATATCATCTCCGTTTTATAGATGAGGGAACTGAGTCCTAGAGAGAGGTTAAGTAACTTGCCCACAGTGATGCAGATAATAAGTAGTGATGTTCAAATTTAATTCAAGTCAGTCTGACTGCAGAGCTAACACACTTACCCACTAAGACAAATTCTTAAAATTGTAATTTCAGGGAAACTAAATATATAAAACTGTAAGGCTTTTGAATCGCCTTACTCAATTACCCTCCAGAAAGCATATTCCAATGTATACGCCCACCTTCAATATATGAATGCCCATTCACTCACATCATCCCCAACATGGGGTACTACTCAATTTGTATTGTTCATTAGGGAAAAATGAAGCCCAATCTTCTGATAGCTCATTCACGCTTTTAGAGCATGCATGCAACATGGTTCCTGATCAAAACAGTGATTTTCTCTAAATCAATGGCTCATATCCTTTTTTTGGTACATAGGTGCTTTTGGGAATCTGAGGGAAGCTATGAAACAGCTACGCAGAAAATGTACATATGCACATCAAATAACCTTTTATTTTTCAGTGGCTCACAAACACCATTAAGAACTTCTGGGCTTGGCCAGGTGTGGTGGCTCACGCGTGAGGCCGAGGCAGGTGGATCATGAGGTCAGGAGATCGAGACCATCCTGGCTAACATGGTGAAACCCCGTCTCTACTAAAAATACAAAAAATTAGCTGGGGGTGGTGGTGGGTGCCTGTAGTCCCAGTTACTTGGGAGACTGACACGGGAGAATGGCGTGAACCCAGAAGGCGGAGCTTGCAGTGAACTGAGATCACACCACTTCACTCCAGCCTGCCACTTCACTCCAGCCTGGGCAACACAGTGAGACCCCATCTCAAAAAAAAAAAAAAAAAAAAAAGAACTTCTGGGCTTGTCAGAGGATTGATGCATCAACAACATGAGAACTAAAACTAAAAGCAGGACTAATACACTCATTCTTCAAATGATGGTTTTGCCAGATTGTTCTTTTTAACAATCCTGAAGCATAAGGAACCAGATCAGGAGACACTGGAATGAAACACCCAGGCACTATAACAGTGTATTTGCCATGTAGTGGGAGGTACCTAGGTCAAGACTCTCTCCTGAGGTCATGCTGTCCTCCACTAAGATCAGCAAGATCTCAGAGCAGATGGACCGGCCGGCACCAGCCTGCCTCCGTTTGTGCACTTCAGCAACCTCAGAAGAGTAAGTGTTGGATTCTCTTGCCAAATGCACTTCTTCACATGCTGGCGTTTTTCATTATCTCCCCTTGCATCCTGCTCCTTTATGGCTTGCAAAGCCTTGTCCCAGATCAGTCAAACCTCCACCAACCCTACCCACTCCCCTCCTGTCACAAGCAGTGGATCAGGGCAAGCAGGGAAGAGAGAGTGAAGTCCAGGGCCTCGCCCATCCATCTGCTCTGAATGCTGTTGTGCCAGGCAGGTCTTTCTGTGAGCCCTCCTTGACCAGAGCACATGTTCCCTGGGAGGAATGGGGCAGTTTTTAGTAATGATCCATCAGGGCAGTTTTTTGTAATAATCCATTGAGGTTCAGTGACATTTCAGGATTAGGGGTGAAACACCTGGTTCCAGCTTGCAAGGAAGGAGGTGGACAGAGGAATTAGCAAGCTTAAGTGATCTGCCCTTTTGGGCGACCCTAGGGGAGGTTTTTTTCTTTTTTTGGCTGAGCACAGGGGACTTTATTGATGGTACATGACAAGGTGGGGCTCCCTAGGCCCCTCCCTCTTCAGGGGGTCTGCATGGAAACTGTGAGGAGGGAAGAGTCTCAGTGTGGTGGGGGACTGAGTGTGTCAGGACTCCCCAGCAGTCAGGGCTCCTCTCTTCCTCTCATGTTTTTGCTAGGGCTGGTAGTCCAGGGCTGTTACTCCTTGGAGGCCATGTGGGCCATGAGGTCCACCACCCTTTTGCTATAGCCAAATTCATTGTCATACCAGGAAATGAGCTTGACAAAGCAGTCATTGAGGGCAATGCCAGCCCCAGCATCAAAGGTGGAGGAGTGGGTGTCTCTGTTGAAGTCAGAGGAGACAACCTGGTGCTCAGTGACGCCCCAGGTGCCCTTGAGGGGGCCCTCTGATGCTCACTTCACCACCTTCTTGATGTCATCATATTTGGCAAGTTTTTCTAGACGGCAGGTGAGGCCCACGACTGATACATTGGTGATGGGGACACAGAAGGCCATGTCAGTGAGCTTCTTGTTCAGCTTAGAGATGACCCCTGCCCACAGCCTTGGCAGTGTCAGTAGAGGCAGGGATGATGTTCTGGAGAGCCCCGCAGCTGTCACACCACAGTTTCCCGGAGAGGCCACCACAATCTTCTGGGTGGCATGATGGCGTGGACTGTGGTCATGAATCTTTCCACAATACCAAAGTTGTCATGGATGACCTTGCCCAGGGGCACTAAGCAGTTGGTGGTGCAGGAGGTATAGTTGACAATATTGAGTTTGTTGTCATATTTCTTGTGGTTCATGCCCATCACAAACATGGGGGCGTCAGCAGAGAGGGCAGAGATGATGACCTTAGGTCCTCCCTGCAAGTCAGCCCCAGCCTTCTCCATGGTAAAAGATGCTTGTGGACTTCACAACATATTCAGCACCAGCATCACCCTATTTGATTTTGGAGGGATCTTGCTCCTGGAAGATGGTGATGGGATTCCCATTGATGAGAAGCTTCCCTTTCTCAGTCTTGAGAGTGCCATGGAATTTGCCACAGGTAGAATCATACTAGAACATGTAAACCATGTAGATGAGGTCAATGAAGGGTCAGTAATGGCAACAATATCCACTTTACCACAGTTAAAAGTGGCCCTGGTGACCAGGTGACCAATATGTCCAAATCCATTGACTCCAGCCTTCACCTTCACCACGGTGTCTCGGGGATGCGTCTGACAACGCACGAGAAGATGTGGCTGTCTGTTGAACGGGAGAAGCAGAGAGCCCCTAGTGGAGAATTTAGCTCAGTCTGGATAGATAGACCAGACCACGGTGAGACAGGGGCAAAGAATGCAGTCTGCTCCTCAGGCTGGAACCTGAGCTGCCCTGGCCTGGCTACCCACCCATAGCCATCTTTGGGGTCTCAGTGTGCACAAAACCACCTCATCCTAGTCAGAAATATGGAGCAGAGTGGTGAGGGAAGCAAGGGCTGTTGTGCCCTTTTATTGTCTGGCTTAGTTCTATCTTTTCATCCCTACTTATATTTTCCATCCTTTGAAAACTCACTCTTTGCTCTGTCCTCTCACTTTTGTTCTTGGCATTGCTCGTCCACAGATCATGGAAGGATTTTTGAGTTAGGCATCTCTTCTCCCTCCACCTTCTTGGAGGCCCAGAACTTACTTTCATGAGGCCTGGAGATGGCAGAAGGATGACTTTTCAATTCTAAATTATTATAGTTTCTCCTGGATTTGGCTGGGAAAATGAGTTATCTGAAAACTAGTATATTCACAGTCAAACGCTTATTCCCTGCACTTTCCAGTCCCCTGTGGAATCTGCTACACTTTCTTAAATTGCCTTTTGGTACAGGAGGCCCTTTTTATTCTTGGGGGATATGGTGCAAGACCCCCAGTGGATGCCTAAAACCATAGATAGTACCTAACCCTATATGCACTATGTTTTTTCCTATGCATACATATCTACAATAAAGCTTAATTTATAAATTAGGTACAGTATGAGATTAAGAAGAAGAAGAAGAAAATAGGACGATTGTAACAATATACTGAAATAAAAGCTATCTGAACATGGTCTCGCTCGCTCTCTCAAAACATCTTATTGTATGTAATATTTTTGGACTGCAGTTGACCTCAGGTAACTGAAAGCATGGATGGCAAAACTGTGGATAAGGGGGAAACTACTGTCCTTGGCTTCCTAGTGGCCCACCTCACCAAGTTAAAACAGCAGCAGATGGGAGAGCAGGAGCTCATGGTTTGAACAGAGATAGCTCCATGACTTTGAGCAAATTACTTCTCTTATGTAAGTGTTGATTTCAACATCTGTAAAATGGGGACAGTTAATTGCATCTCCCACATAGAATTGTTTTCAGTACGAATGAGAGGTGCATGTTAGGAGTTATTACAGTGCTTGCCACCTATAAGCTCTCCGTACACAGTAACTACTATTATTATAGTTGTTATTGTTATAAAATTCAGATCCTCACCATCCTCTGTATTTTTCTTTGGATTTTGTCAAAAAGACCGAGTCCATTTCTAATTATTGTGAGCATCAGTACACATTCTCCACCTTCTCTGTAATCAGGACACCGCATAAAAGAAGCCAGGCGTCCCCTCTCAAGAGCTGAATAAGCTTCTTACGTTACAGGGTTTCTGAAACACACTTGCCCTGTTGCAGTTACACAGAAGGGATGCTATTTTCTGCCCTTCCAGCTCCTATGTCTGCAAAACGTGTGAATATGTGATCACTTTTATAGGAACCTTCTTTGAAAGTGACAACGTCAAGAGCTGGGTGTGGTGGCTCACATCTGTAATCCCAGCACTTTGGGAGGGCGAGGCAGGTGGATCACCTGAAGTCGGGAATTCGAGACTAGCCTGGCCAAGACGGCAAAACCCTGTCTCTACTAAAAATACAAAATTAGCTGGGAGTAATAGTGCACACCTGTAATCCCAGCTACTCGGGAGACTGAGGCAGGAGAATCACTTGAACCTGGTGGGGTGGAGGTTGCAGTGAGCCAATCATGCCACTGCACTCTAGCCTGGGCAACAGACTAAGACTCTGTCTCAGAAAAATAAAAAATAAAAAAAAAAAGATAGTGGCAATGTCAAATAATTCCTCCTTTCCAAACTATCCCCACCACACATCTCTCCATCCCTGTGTGTAACCAGCACCTCCTCATCTTCTTCTACACACTCCCACACTGAATGTTCCAAGGGAGTCACAAGTCTCCAGTCTGTGGCAATCAGCACTGGGGTGGTAGAAGGGTCAGTAGCTCTGGTCAGGCCTCAAACTGAAGCTTGTCTCTACCATTGTGTAATCTTGAGCAAGTTCCTTAATCAGACTGAGCTGTCATTGTTTCATCTATAAAATGGGCTAATAATTATACCCACCCTATAGGCTTGTGAGGACTGAATAATAGTGAAATCTCCTTGTCTCCCGAATCAGTGTTAATCTCCTTGATCAGATGCAGGCATCTAAGAGATGTTCAATACAGACTTGCTGTGAAGGGGAGCAAAGCTCGGGGACCTCCTGCTGAGGGCAATAATCCAAAACCTATGCCAAATTGAGAATGGAGCATTTATCTACATAAAAAGAGCTGGTTAAAAAAAAAAAAAAAAAAAAAGAAAGAAAATGAAAGCCATTTTCTACCATTACCATTACGAACTCTCTCTCCCCGGCTGCCCCTCAACAAGGCTGACACCAAAGTTGCCAGTAGACAGGACAGAAATGCTTGCCTGAAAAGAGACATAAGAAAAGTAACAAAAGACATGTATATGAATTTGGAACTCCTGGAGCAAACTGGGAGGGAAAGGGAGAGGGGCAGAGATGGGAATGGACAAGGAGGGGGTCAGGAAGACCCTCATCAAGAGTTCTCCTCCATGCTTGGTGTCTGAATCAGCTCTGGCTGCCGTAACAAGGTACCATAGATCAGGTGGCTTATCAACAACAGAAATTTATTCCTCACAGTTCTGGAGGCTGGAAGCCTGAAATCAGGGTGCTGGTATGGTCAGGTTCTGGTGAGGGCTCTCTTCCAAGTTGCAGACAGATGCCTTCCTGTTGTGGCCTTATATGGGAGAAAGATGGGGAGGAAGCTCTCTAGGGTCTCTTTTATAAGGGTATTAATCCCATTCATGAGGGCTCCACCCTCATGACCTAATTACCTCCTAAAGGCCCCACCTCCTGATACCATCACTTTGCAGGATAGGGCTTCAACAAATGGATTTTAGGAGGACAATCACTCCATTGCACTTGGTATGGGTGATTTTTCTCTTATGGAATCATTGCCTCTGTGTGGTGCAAACAGAGGAGGCCACCAAGGGAAATGGAGCCCATGAGTCAGGGGAGGCCACAAGGAAGGTAGTGTCCCTGCCCTACAACAGGAATTGGGAGACTCCAAGGGAGGGCTTTGAACTTCCAGGGTTATGGGAAAGGGATACAGGAGATAATCTCACCTGACTTTCAAGGAATAGGAAGGCCTCCTCCACCTGGCATCCAGGCTACCATATGTAGCCATCACAGGCAATAATACTGAACACATTCAGACCTTTTTTCATTGAGATTCTCAGAAGACATTCTCGTATGACCACAGTAAGCCCACCCAGCTGGGTGTCCTACAGGACATCTTCAAGTTGTACTGCTACCTGAAAGGTTTCCCTGCTGTAAGGAGCCTTTGAGGGCTGGAATTTCGGGGTCATTTATGGCATGCTGGTAGACCTAGACTGAGAAGCAAGATAAGGGTTCATCTTGCTGGAACCTGGAGAGTGGCATGCCTTCAGCAGCAAAGACTAATCATTTAATTATACAATATTCATGATGCCAGGCAATGTGCTTAGCCTTCAGGATACAGAAAGACAAGAAAGGGCTCTGGTGAGAAGACAAGACACCCTAGAGACGGTGTACCAGCATCATTCACTCTGTATTGGAGAAGCCCTGAGGGCTGCCAGTGTCAAGGAAGGTATGAGTTCCAGATGTGGCCTCCTCAGGGAGGAGTGTGTCCCAGACTGAGCCAGAGAAGTGAGAGGTGACACAGAGCCATCCAGGGCTCCAGACATAACCTTAACCTGTCGTATCAGTTTGGATGCAGGAAAAGTTTCAATGCTCACCAGCGAAAGGACAGAACAAAGGGATGAGTCAGAAAGAAGAGGGCAAGGACATCAGCGCACAGCTGCTGAGAGGAGAGATGAAAGGGACTGCATGGAGCCTAATGGCCTAAGTGGTCCAATCTCAGTGTTTTACCATCTGATTCCCCAAGGCTGGAAATTGTCCCTGTTCTCTTGTAGAGCCTTTCATCCTGAGACACCTGTGCCTCTCTGCCAGCCGGCAGGTTCATCTACTGCTTAGGAAGGAGGGATCCAGTGTTGTGTGTCCTGTTTGTCCTAGGCTCAAAGAAACTCTGGCTGGAGAAATATCTGCACCTTCTTCCCTAATTTCCATTCTACCTCTAAAGGCTGAACACAAGGCTAAAAGTCAGAGAAGGAGGGGGCCCTGGTAGCTAATTCGACCCCCTTGTTTTGCACATGGAGAAACTGGAGTCCAGAAAGGCCATGACTTCGCTTCAAGGTCTACCAGCTACTAGTCCTCTTCTAGCTCCTTTCTCATCCCTAGATTTTCAACCTTTGTCTCTCCCTCAATCTCTCTCTCTCTCTCTCTCTGTCTCTCTCTCTCTCTCTCTCTCTCTCTCTCTGATAACCAAATAAATATCTGAGGCCAGGCATGACTCCTGCATGTAATCCCAGCAGTTTGGGAGGCTGAGGCAGGAGGATCACTTGAGCCCAAGGTTTTGAGTCCAGCCTGGGCAACATAGGGGAGATTCCATATCTACAAAAAAGTTTTCAACTGGCCAGGCCTGGTGACACTGAATAGTCCCAGTTACTCAGAAGACTGAGGCAGGAGAATCGCTTGAGCCCAGGAGTTCGAGGCTGCAGCAAGCTATGATCACATCACTGCACTCTAGCCTGGATGACAGAGGGAGACCCTTTTCAAAGCAAACAAACAAACAAAAATGTTCATTGCAAAAAGAATTTTAAATACAACGTGAAAACGTTCACATAAACACATTCCAGAGATAACAGCTATGAAGAGTTTGGTGTATACTCACCCAGATTTCCACATTTTATTTTTTTGTTGGCTGTAAATATACCAAAACACACACCCAGAGGTTTTTTTAGAGAAATCCAAAGCATTCTAAGCATTCTTTCCTGAAATTTGCTTTTTTGCTACTTAATTTTGTTATGGACATCATCCCATTGTTGACAGCTTACCATTTTAATAAACGTGTGGTTTTTCATTATGTAAATGCTATATGGTTTATTTCCCAGTCCCCTATTATTAAAATTTTAAATTATTTCCTATTTATGGAAAGCATTACTGCAATTTTTTATACTTTCATCTTTGCTCTCTTTCAAGAATACTTATGTAGGCTAAATTCCTGAATGTCAAATACTTAGACCAAAAGTCATGCTTATTTTAGTTTTATTAGATAATGCCAGTTTTCCACCCAAAATTTACAGCTCTGCCCAGAATGTATGACAATGTCTGTTTTCCCACACACTTGCCAAATTGAGCATAAGCACTTTTTAAAATATCTTCCACAAAAATATACCTAAAATATTTTAACATTTTGCTTTTTTTTTTTTTTTTTTTTCTTCCTGAGACAGGGTCTCGCTCTGTCACCCAGGCTGGAGTGCAGTGGTGCAATCTCAGCTCACTGCCACCTACACCTCCCAGGTTCAAGCAATTCTCCGGCTTCAGCCTCTCAAGTATCTGGGATTACAAGCGTGCACCACCACGCCCAGCTAATTGTTGTGTTTTAAGTAGAGATGGGGTTTCGCCACACAGACCAGGCTGGTCTCCAACTCCTGATCTCAAGTGATCTGCCCACCTTGGCTTCTCAAAGTGCTGGAATTACAGGCGCAAGCCACCGTCCCCAGTCTTATTTTGCTGCTTTTTATTTTGCATTATTTATTTTGTAAAGAAATTTCAGGCCAGGCTTGGTGGCTCACTCCCATAATCCCAGCACTTTGAAAGGCCGAAGTGGGTAGATCACTTGAGCCCAGTAGTTGCAGAGCCTGGGGCAACATGGTGAAACTCCATCTCTACCAAAAAAATACAAAAATTAGCTGGGTGCCATGGTGCGCACCTGTAGTTCAGCAACTCTGGAAGCTGAGGTGGAAGGATCACTTGAGCCCAGGAGGTAGAGGCTGCAGTGAGCTGAGATCATGCCACTGCACTCCAATCTGGGCAACAGAGTGAGAGACTCTGTCTCAAAAAAAAAAAAAAAAAAAAAGTTACATTTTTTCATTAATTCATTAGGTGTCAATTATACTTACTCTTGTTATTTGTTTATTCATATGATTTAGTTTTCTATTGAGTTTCCTCTTATTTATTTGAAAGACAGCTTTGTGTATTAGAAATATCATTCCTTGGCCAGGCTGACGCTTGTAATCCCAGTACTTTGGGAGGCCAAGGCGGGTGGATCACCTGAGGTGAGGAGTTTGAGACCAGCCTGGTCAACATGGCGAAACCCCGTCTCTACTACAAATACAAAAAAAATAGCTGGGCATGGTGGCAGGCGCCTGTAATCCCAGCAAGCTGAGGCCAGAGAGTCACTTGAACCCAGGAGGCGGAGGTTGTAGTGAGCCAAGATCATGCCATTGCACTCCAGCCTGGGCAACAAGAGCAAAACTCCATCTCAAAAAAAAAAAAAAAAGAAATATCATTCCTTATATTGTCATTTGAATTACACATATTTCTCTCAATTCTTCTTTTGTTTTTGAAGTTTGCAGCCTTATAAAAATGTCTAGACAAATTCATCAATACACTTATTTACAAATCCTGGACTTTTAGCTGTGCTTAAAATGGTCTTTCCTATTTCGTATTTATAAAAATATATACCTATATCCTCTTTTAATACTTTAACAATTTTTCTATATTTAAAATATTGGATCTGCCTAAGTTTATTTTAATGTAAGAAATAATGTGGAGATCCAGCCTTATTTCTTTCTTAAATAGCTATCCTGTTGCCCCAACACCACTTACAGTCTGTTTTTTCCAAAAAGCATTGAAATGGCATATCAAATTCTCATGGATATTTGGTTCTCTTTCTAAACTACGTAATTTCATTGATCTTTCTTTCTTCTGCCTTCTTCTGCACTTCCTCCCCTAGGATTTTTTTAAATTACTATGATTCTATGACAGGTTTTAATATTTATAGAGCTGAGTTTACCCATTTTCCTCATACCCACTCTTACCATCCCTCTTTATTTCCATTGATCTGTATATTTTTCTCATGGTTATTCTTCCAAATTCCATATTCTTCCATAAATTTGGTTTTGGATCATTTAACTCTCCACACAACAACAACAACAACAACAACAAATACCTGTTGGGATTTTAATTAGACTGTTTTGAATTTTCAGATTAATTTGGGGAAAACTGAAGTTATCTTGGATAGAGACTCCCTGTACAAAAGCAATCTATGTATCTCCATTTATAGATGTCTTCTTTTATGACCCTTTATAAAGTTTTATAGCTTCTTCACAGTAAGTCCCACCAATGCTCAGTTTCTAAAAGTGTTCTGCAGGGAAAGTGCTATTTCCAATGAGGTCAAAGCATGGAACAAACTCAGTCTGGCATCAAAGATGGAACCTTAGTGCTGCAGAAACTATTTCATCCCATCTGCTTTCAACTCTGGGCTTAAGCCAAAAGGTAGCTCCCCTACTGGAAGTTGGAATGGGTCGGTCAGTTAGTCAGTGCTAATCAATGGGCACTGACTGCATACCAAAGCCTGTGCTACAAGGGCAAGACACAGACCTCATTTTTAAGGAGCTTTTACAGTTCTCAAAGAGTTAAGAGGCACACTCCCTAACAATGGCACTTTAGATTAATCCATGTACTATGGACTTTGATGGTAAATAAAAAAGAAGTCTGGAGCAGTCAGAAAGGGTTTGGGGAGAAGATGGAAACCGAGCTGGGTGTTGGCACATGAATGTCATTTAGGTACGTAAAGAATAGAAAGGAATCAAATACAGGCAACAGCCATTTATTCAGCATCTATTATGAACCCGATACTGAGTTAGGCACATGAAAAGAAGGTTATGTGCTCAACAAGTATTTTTACACATTCACTATAAGACAAGCTCTATGTTGGCTGCTAGAGAAACCAAGATGAGTAAGATTGACCCTGGCCTTAAGGAGCTTGTGAACAAGGAAGACAAACCCTTAAATAAGTTCAACTGTTATGATGGAAATCTGTAGCGAGAAGAGCAGAGACTCTTAAGCTGGGGGCCGTGTACTTCCTGGACATCAGTGGATGAGATTCAGCAGGCCTGTGAGCCCCTGAAATTACAAGGCACTGAATTATCTGCTTAACCAGTATTGTCAAGTTAAAGGTGGCACAAAATCCCTGGCTTCTAGATACTTGCATCTTAATAGCCAGATAAAATATATGTGAAGATGTCATTACTTCTAGGAGTCATCATTTGTAGAAGCAAAATAATATTAGTTTAATAAAAAGTTTAAAAATGTAAAAAAAACTTACAAAAAAGCCTAAGTACCTAGTTCCGGCCTTCCCCACCCCAGAAGTATTCTAAGAGTTTAGAAATAATATTGTGTATTATGGAAACTAATTTGAGGCCAGGAAGATTAGTGTTTCAATCATGACTCTACCACTTAATATCTGTGTCATATTGGGTGAGTTCCATACACTCACGGCTTCCATTTCCACATTTGTAAATTGGGAGTTACAGAACCCAAGGCGTTACATGAGGCATCCCCGTGTTATTGTGAAGATGAAAATATTAATAGGTCAGGTGTGTGAGTCATCTGGATCTGAGCAGGTCTTCTTGGGCTGTTCATTCCTTCCCTCTGCTTTCACACTTCAGAGGAAAGTGGTTATGAGAAGAAAGAATGTGAACCAGGCCTGGAAAGGATGGAGAGAAAAGAGCATCTCAGGCCAATGTGGACAGTGTGAATAAAAGGAAAGGGGCCAGAAAAGTCAATGCTGTTGCAGAGAATCAGTCCGTTGCAGCCACATTGAACAGGTCTTGTATTCTAATCTAAGCAGTTTGAACTTTATCCTATAAACTAGAGGAGACACTGGAGGATCGGGGCCAAGAGAGTCAACCCCATAGTGAGGTGGCTCTCAGCCCAGCCTTTGCTCACCCATGAATCCCAAGATACACACAAAAACAGTTCTTAAAAGTAAAATTGTAATGTGAGCTAAGGCAATACTTCTCACCTCAGGATCTTGTTAAAAAGTAGATTTTGAACTGGATATGAGGATACCTGCTTGTAGTTCCAACTACTCAGGAGGCTGAAGCAGGAGGATTGCTTGAACCCAGCGATCAAGGCCAGTCTGGCCTGGGCAACATAGCAAGACCCCAGCTCTTAAAAAAAAAAAAAAAAACAGATTCTGATGCACTGGATGGGAGATTCTGCATGTCTAACCAGCACTCAGGTGCTGCTTATCCATGAACTTCATTTTGCATAGCCAGAGGCTAATGTATTTTGGTTTTATTATTTTTATCACTATTATTCATGCAACACCTGTTGGCTGAGTGCCTTTCACGTGTCAGGCACTGTGCTAGGTAGGCCTTGGGCAGAGAAACAAGAGTCAGACATGAACTCTCTTTTCTATTCATTCACAGTCAAATCAGAGGATATGAGATATAGACCTAAGCAATTGTAATCCAAGGTCGAAAGGGATAAATGCCACATTTTAGTTTCAGAAAAAGTGCTTTGACAATTCAGTGTTCCCAGTTAAGGGAGAAATTCCCTAGTGTTTAAGGAAATGAATAAATGCTCCTTTTCCTTATTATTAAACGAGTAAAAACCCACGCTTCAAAATTGGATTTTAATTTCAGTCCACCACATACTACGCATGTGACCTTGTTAACCTCTTAAGCCTTATTTCCTCATTTGTAAAATGAAATACATAGTAGCAGGGCTGTTGGAAAATTAACAATAGAGAATGTTTGTAAATGTGGTACCTTAATAACTGGTTTGGGAATGGAGTCGTTGAAAAAGGTGACTCTGGTGATTTTTATTGTTTTCAGCGTTTGTTTTAAAACTTAACATGGCTCTGTTGGCCCAAAGATATTGTATTAATTGGACAAGTTTATGATCTCATTCCAGGGTTAAGTGGCAAATAAAACTGGAAAAACCTTGAAGGGAATTTCCAAATCCAAGGAAACCTTTTACAAAGCTGGTGCTGAAAGAAGCAGCAACTATTGTAAATTTTTCCAGTTTTTACTAGATCACATTGTTTCGGCTGAGGAAATGTGGTTTGGCTGACGGTGTAGCCAAGTGCCCCTAATAAGAGCCGTGCTGCAGAGGAGTTCCACTCCATTTACAAGAGGATCGAAACAGTTTCTCCACCCACTGACTCCCCTGAGGTCACTGGCTTGTTTGACACTGACTGTGAAATAAATCAAATCAAATTTATAATCCCAGAGTCCCAGAACGTCAGGGCCCGGAGGAATGTTAGAAACCACCCAGCCCATGGCTGGCATTTTGTGGACCAGATAAATGATGCTTTAGGTCCCCACACCACGCCGCAGTCTCTGAGCCCACTCACTGCCTCATTTCTTCAGCCAATATTGAGTGGAGGCCAATGGATTTAAGAATATGTAAAGACAGCGCTTTGGGAAGCCGAGGTGGGTGGATCACTTGAGGTCAGGAGTTCAAGACCAGCCTGGTCAACATGATGAAAGCCTGTCTGTACCAAAAAATACAAAAAGTAGCCGGGTGTGGTGGCACGCACCTATAGTCCCAACTACACAGGAAGCTGAGGCAGGAGAATCACTTGAATCTGGGAGGTGGAAGTTACAGTGAGCCGAGATCGTACCACTGTGCTCCAGCCTGGGCAACAGAGTAAGACCCTGTCTCAAAGAAAAAAGAATATGTAAAGACTAAAAAGATTCCTCCACTTATGCCCTACAATAAGGCGATAGGGACAGGGGACCACAGGCACACCAGGAACTAACGAGGGGGTTACTGGGCTTAATAACAAAAGATTTCATTTAAAAACTCTCTTTCGGCCGGGCGCGGTGGCTCAAGTCTGTAATCCCAGCACTTTGGGAGGCCGAGACGGGCGGATCACGAGGTCAGGAGATCGAGACCATCCTGGCTAACACAATGAAACCCCGTCTCTACTAAAAATACAAAAAAATTAGCCGCGCGTGGTGGCGGCGCCTGTAGTCCCAGCTACTTGGGAGGCTGAGGCAGGAGAATGGCGGGAACCCGGGAGGCGGAGCTTGCAGTGAGCCGAGATCGCGCCACTGCACTCCAGCCTGGGCGACAGAGCGAGACTCCGCCTCAAAAAAAAAAAACAAAAAAAAACTCTCTTTCTCAGGGACCTCAGACTGGTGCTGCCATCTGTCTGATTTCATTTCAAACCTCTCAAATCATCTGATTTCATTTTCATTTCAAATCTCTCAAATCATCTGATTTCATTTTAAACCTCTCATTCTCTCACCTGTGAGGGACCTCACACTGGTGCTGCCGTCTACCCATTTCTTCATCTGTAAAGTAGGGAGAAGCCCACACTGCTCAGGGAGCTATTGTCGGGATTAAATGAAGTAGGATCTAAGAAAGTTGGAGGCACATAACGAGGACCCAATACGCACAGCATCTTTTGGCTTGTTTTTCAGCTTTTTTTTTTCTTTTCTTTCTTTCTTTTTTTTTTTTTCTTTTGAGACAAGGTCTCACTCTGTTGCCCAGGCTGGAATGTAGTGGTGCGATCATAGCTCACTTCAGCCTCAACCTCCCAAGCTCAAGCGATCCTCCCACCTCAGCCTCCCCAGTAGCTGCTCCACAGGTGTGGGGGCCACACCACCTGGCTAATTTTTTTTTTTTTTTCCTTTTTGGCTTGTTTGGTTTTTAGCTTTTATTTCTTATTTTTCTTCTTCTTTTTTTTCTTTTTGAGACATCTATGTTGCCTGGGTTGTTCTCAAACTCCTGGACTCGTGCAATCCTCCTGCTTCAGCCTTCCAAAGTCCTGGGATTATAGCCATGAGTCATTACACCTGGCCTGTCTTTTAGCTTTCAGATAACATTCATTGGATTTTCCCCAGTTACAGAAGGAATTTGTGTTCATGGAGAACATTTTGGAAAATACCGAAAAGCACAGAGAAGGAAAATTCACCCATAATTCCCCTGCACTCAAAGATAAGCACAGTTGACATTCCAGTGCACACCCTCCCAGACCTTTCTATACATGAGCATTATGTTGAGACTTGACAGTGAATAAACTATATATATATATATATATATATATATATATATATATCTCCACACACATAAGTATGTATATTTTGTTTTCCTGTGAGCTGCATTGTGGTGATTAAGAGCCCCGTTATAGCTGCCTGGATTTAAATTCTAACTCTGTTACCTACTAGCTCTGTGGCTTTAGGCAACTTACCTATCAAATTTGAGTTACCTATCAAATTTGAGTTTCTGTTCCGCCGTGTGTAAGAATCGTGGCCCCCAGGCCAGTGATGCAGGTTGGACACAGTCATCAAGAATTGTTGCAAATGACAGTATGAATGGTTCCTTCTAGAACATAGTCATGAGGGGCTGCCCTGGGAACAGTGGCTGTTGAAGGAGTAACTGGCCCAACAGCAGTTAAGCGCTTAGCCCATTGCCTGGCACAGAGTCAGAGCTTGTTAAATGGCAGCCACTATTCCACAGACATGCCCTGAGGTTTTGATGAGCGGAGGTTCACAGAGGGTTGAGACCTCCAGTGTTCATTGTTTACTGTTCAGATTTGTTGAATGGCACCTTAAGGATGACCTGCTGGGGCCATGTCCAGCCAAAAAATGTTTTTCCCTGTGTATATCCTGCTCAATGTGAGTCTTCGATCCTTGCACTTCTCAGTCCCTCTAAATCGCCCTTGGGCACTCAAAGCCCAAGTGACGTGGGTGGGCTCACGGCAACATTGTTCCTCAATTTATCCCTCCTCCCCTCACCACCCCACCCCAGAAAAAAAAAGAATAAAATAATAGAAATGCCTCCCACATGTGCTTTCCCAGGGCTGTACCTACACAGCAGGTGAAGTTCACTATGGATTTGGGTGGTGTGCAAGATTGAAATGACATCTAGAGATAGCACAAGACACTGTGAGTCACATATTCAGTCAGGCCATTACTGAGCAAATATCTGTTCAGCACTTACTATGTGTGCCAGGGCCTGAGCTCTCCAGAGACGAAGTGGTTCCCTGTTCACTTCTCTTTCAATCCTTTAGGTTCCTCAGAGAGGAGTGCCTCTCAGTTTAGGGACAAAATGTCTTCAGCACCTCTCAACCACTGCTAATCTCCCTTTTGGAGAAAGAGGGAGCAGGCCTCATTCACACCACAGTCTGGAGCTATCCAGGAGTACAAACATTGTTTTGTTTTCATCTTATTTTCTCCATCATAATGTTTTATTTATAGCAAATGATGCAAGTTTTAAAATAGTGATAGAAAGCTCAAAAGAATTGAGATACCAAAGGCTAATTGGTGCAAAGGAAAGCGCTAAATAAATGGTGGTCCAGGTGGCAGAATGATGAATTCTTAGCAAGCTTTAGACCTGGGATGAGTGAGTCTCAACCCTTTGAGGGTTACTGATCCCTTTAAGACCATGAAGACAGCTATAGAATCTCACCAAGAAAAATATAGGAATGTTGCCCACAATTTTAGCAGGTTCAGGAGCCATGTGGAGCCCATGACTCAGCTGGTATTGGAAAGAGCAGTAGGGTAAGTCTCAATGCCCAGACAGCACAAAGACCTCATCCTCTTCACCACCTTCCTCAACTCGGTAGCAGTGGTACCGGTGGTAACAGCAGCACTGGCAGTTGTAATAGTAGCAGCGCTCAAAGCAGTCATCATAGCTATACTTATTAGTCCTTTCAATGTGCCAGGTACTTACCAAGCCTGAGCTTACCTCATCCGTACAGAAAAGAATTATTACCCTCCCCATTTTCCAGGAAACCAAGCCTCACCGAACTTAAGGATCTTCTCCAAGTTTACCCAGCTGAGAATGCCAGGGCTAGGGTTGAACCCAGATCTACTTACCCACGATGGCTGAGCAGGTCCTTAACCACTACACTCCACTGCCTCAATAAATATTTAATGAAGCAAATGAATGGAAACTTGAACAGGTCTTGGTGGCCACTCTGCCATTCACCAGGTGAGTGACCTTGAGTGAGTCACTCCCCTCACCCTCACTGACCCTCCATTAAGGAAGGAGGCTTCCCAGGCCTGGCAAGCCATGATTCTAAGAGGCAGGCCAAGGAGCATCGGGAACATTCCATGAGCAAGAGAAGCAGAGGCAGGCTCAGGGCCAGGCTCGGGAACATGCACAGGGGGTTAATGGCATTGTTAAAGAGCCCAGCGCAGCCCTGACTTCCAGCACAGAGTGTCCGGGCTTTCCAGGAACCCACACTTCCTGTTGTATTTACTCCCCTCTCCCAGCAGCTTCACCCACCACACTCTTCTCCAATGACAGGTCTGTTTGGCTGCCCAGGAGAAAAGATCCCTGTCACACATCCTCTTACATGCCCAACAGGCTCAGCATCTTGTCACTTAACGACAGCTTCTTGGTTTCCACCAGGGCAGGCCAGTGCAGCAAACGGGACCCCCCTAATCCCAGCACCTACTGTGCTGGCAGAGGAAGAAGGAGGAAGGAGGGGGCTGAAAATTTTGTGGAATCCGTGGCAGCCTGGCGGTCCAGTCCCTGACCCACACTGCCCCGCTGTGGTGAGAGTCTAGGGAAGCAGGCACGCCCCAGCAGGGATGGCAAGGCTTTGGTCTCTGACTTCATGAGGACTCTGAATTGTTTTTGTTTTTGTTTTTGTTTTGAGACAGCCCAGGCTGTAGAGCAATGGAGTGATCTCAGCTCACTGCAACTTCCACCTCCTGGGTTCAGGAGCATTTCGGCTAATTTTCATATCTTTAGTAAAGACAGGGTTTCACCATGTTGGCCAGGCTGGTCTCAAACTCCTGACCTCAGGTAATTTGCCCACCTCGGCCTCCCAAAGTGCCGGATTACAGGTGTGAGCCACCATACCCGGCCAGAACTCTAAATTTTAAGACTGAAAAAGACCCACCTCACACCACTCAATTAAAGAAGGAAAACAGGCACAAAATTGGAAAGCAGTTTACCCAAAATAATACATGGAGTTAGTAAAATAGGTCCCAAATATGTTTCTTAAAATTAGATTTCCAGCCCAATCAGGGATTTACAGGGACAATAATTATTATTCAGTTAATTACTGTTCATGCAGACTTGACTGGGTGGCAGACATCTGGGATCCAGAGTGCTCATAAGGACTCTACATGTTTTCACCTTGCTTAATCCTCACAACAATCAGAGAGGTTAGTACTATTATTAGCCCATTTACCGATGAGGAACTAAGGCTTAGGAACAGTATGAAACTGGCCCAACGTCACATGGCCAGAGCCAGGATTCTATCCCTGGGAGTCCCATTCCAATAAAAAAAGGGGACTCCCTGTCAGAAGTCACTGAGAACTTGTTCAGGGTGCCCTCCTCTGCAGGAGGACAAAATAAAATGAAATGCAAATGGAACAAGAGGGCAACACCAGTGTTCACCTACCAAACAAGTGAGGAGTAAAAAGGCTGAAAGAGCCCAGAGCTGGGGAGTTGTAGAGAAAATGTCAGACTCAGGCACAGTTGATAGGTGGGTAAATTAGTACAACCAGTTCAGAAGGCAATTTGGCTGACGGTGCTTAAAAGTGGAAATGACCCAGTGACTCCTCATGTGGAATTTATTGCACAGAAACACTCAAATGTGCATGCAAAAAGTGAATGCATGTGGCTTTTCATCACTGCAGTCCATAATAGCCAAAAATTGGAAATCACCTATAGAGAAGGCATTAAATAAAACTACCATCTATCCGGACAGTAGGATGTAATGCAGCCCTTGTGCGGCGGGGAGAGAAGTGAAATAGCACCACGTACTTTGACAGGGAAATATCTTTTATATACTCTAAGCAAAGAGAGCAATTTGGGGAAAGGAATGTGCAGTATGACCCCGTTTTTTAAAATCTGGAAGGATTCAAAATAAAACTGTTAACTCTGATCCCTTCTGCTTAAGTGGAGTATTTTTATTCTAGACTTAGACTTTTTGTGATATGTATTTTTTAAATTCAGCATGGATTACTTTTGAAATAAAAAAAATATATACAAATCTGGAAGGGAAAAGAAAAGAAATGAAGATATAGCTCCTTCCCAGAAGGAATTTACAATCTGGGTGACGAACCAGGATTCAGCCAGCCCTGGGATGGCTTAACATGAAAAAGCAAATAATAAAATAACAAAATACGATCTGCTTGTATGAATTCTATGGGGTGCAGAATAAAGAAGTCCATCTGAGTTGGGTGGGGCTAATCAGAGCTGAGTTCCTCGAGAAGAATGGGCCAGGATATAAAGTATATTTAGAAAATGGTCACTACTTATTATTTTCAAGATGCCAGACTCTGTCAAGTATTTTACATGGATATTTTCATGTATTCATAGTAACTCTATGACACAGATATTGTCCCCATTTTACAGATGGGAAAATTGAGGCTGAGATGGCTAATTAACTCTTCTAAAGCTGAACAGCTAATAACTCAAGAGGGGTTTCAATATGGGTCTGTGTCATCCCAGTTTCTGGGTTCCAGCCACTTGACCACACTGCCTAATCATAATGATCCAAGGGCAAAGAATGGCCCTTGGCTGCTTCTTCTCAGACGAATAAACAGTGTAACGAGCCCAAATCCAAAATGTGGCAGTAAATGCCCATGAGAAAAGTTGGCATCACCCCCTCACTTTTGGCTGAACACTTCTCAAGGCCATGGTCCTTGGAGGGTACTTTGTAAGAAAATGAAGGTAAAAATCTAGCCCATCATTGTCCCTGACAAGGCGCTTCCAGTGTGATGGACGTGAAGAACAACCAAAAAACATATGCCACACGGACATAGGGGGAAAGTGAAATGTATGCCCTTCCTAATGCTACATTTGCTCTGTTGAATGGCCTGTTAGCTGCCATGGTGCAACACCACACCCCAAACTCATCTCTGTATTTCCATAGCTTGTCCTCATGCCTAGCACTTAGCAGGAGCTTAGTGTTTGTGGGACGGATGAATGAACACATGAATGAACATATAAGAATTTAAATAACTATGACTACCATATACTAGTCGCTTGATCCAAAACAATGGGACCAACAACAGTACCTTCCTTACTGGTACATTCCAATTATAAAAATTAAACAAGCTAGTGGTGTGAAGAGTTAGCACAGGACCTGCAGAGCACACACACAAGATAAATGTTGGCTATGATGAATCGTAGCTATTAGCATTATTGATATTCGTGCAACCTTTAAAAGAGCCAGTTTCTCAGGTTGCGTCCTCATTAATCCATTTGCCTATTTCACAACCACCTTCAACAGGGTTGGCACCAAATGAAGTTACAAGTTGGTCCTCAACAAACATGCTTTTCTGCTCTAGATCCTGTCCATGGTTTTGCCATGTTGGCCAGGATGGTCTCGAACTCCTGGTCTCAAGCTATCCTCCCGCCTTGGCCTCCCAAAGTGCTGGAATTACAGACGTGAACCACCATGTCTGGCCCTCTCCAAAATTTATTCCCCAGTGTCCCATTTTGTCAAGGCCAGTTTCCTATGTTCTTCAGACTCAGTAACAGAAATAAGCCCATCCCCGTGGACAGAGACAACTCCCCGCATCAGGGAATAACTAGGTGTTCATATACCATAGTTGCATTTCAGCTGGGGCCTTCTGTACAGAGTCTTAATCCAAAAGAGTAGCTCCAATGGTGAAACCCCAAACTAATGGTGTGAATCTTGTCACAAAACAGGCCACAAGATAGTGCCCTCCCTTATCTCACCTAGACCAAACCTAGAAAGTATCCCACTGCCACATTTCCCCCTGACCTGAAAAGAGGTCAGTACTTACACTTGGCGCTTACATCCAGGTATGGATAACCCTCTTTCTAAGTTGAATTCCTGACTGACTGAGTCCTGCACCAAGAGCCCAGCCACTGCCCCCCCAGTAGCCACCACTGAGTTACTGCGCAGAGAATTAGGAGTCAGGCTCCTATATTTATTCTTCTTGATTATTTGAGGTTTGAAACAGGCCAAATCTCAAATAATCAAAAAAGTGAAATGCTACAGAGAGGAAATGCAAGAGCAATCCAAAATCAAAGATGGGAATCCATGTGGCATCTGTGCCAACCACCTCAGGGATTTTCAGCTACTCTCTGGGTCTTGGTGTCTCCACTTGCAAACTGGTTGGACTTGGCAGTTGCTAAGATCCCTCCCATTCAGATATGCTCTAAGAGTGTTGACTCTTCTTTTAACAAATAAATTCAGTGATGATCCCACAGACCAGGCCCTTGGGAAGCTCAGTCTGAGAAGTCAGGAATACAAAATATGCCACAAGCCAGGTGGCAGGGACAGAGACACGGTTAGAAGGTACAAAATGTTCTAGAAAGTATTCCATTTTCTTAAGATATTTAAATTTGTATATACAAGAGGAAAAATCTGAAAGTATAGACACTAAAATATGGTATTTTGGCACTGCAGAGTTATATGTGCTTTTAAAATAGTTTTTCTTTTTGCATTTTTATATTTTCTTATCTCTACACAGATTATTAATTGCATCTTCTTTTTTTTAAAAAAAAAGACACATTTTTATTCAAATAGAATTTAGTTTAAATCCCAGATATATTACATGCATGCTGTGTGACCTGGGGCAAGTCATTTAACCTCTCTAAGTTTCAGCTGACTTATATTTAAAATGGAAATTGTTTTGAATATTGCCATAAAATGTTTTGGGATCTCAAATTCAGAGGGGTGAGTTAATCATGTTTCTTATTCGTAACACCTCATCATCATGAGTCTATGCCAGGCCTGTCTCATTATATTGATTTATTTCCTTTTATTCCCATACCCATTTCCCTCTGCTTCCACCCCTAGGCATTCTGTCTTTAATATGTTTTTGTTAATTTGAGTGTGTTTTTGCAAAATGCATGTGGTTGTTTGGTGAGCTACTTAAATAGTATTATGTCATAAACCTCATTCTATTTCCTACTTTTTTCACAAAGAACCATGTATTTCAGATCTTTCCATGTGGTCATGTGGACATGTCACCCCGGGCCTCTAAATGCTGCATAATATCTAAGAATGCATCTACCCCATTCTACTTTTCCCAGGGAGGGACATCCAGGTTGTCTCCCACCTTCTGTCCCTACAAACAATATTGCCATGAGCCCCCTCATATATGAACCCTTAAGGACTTGTGTGAAAATTCATTGAGATCTGTGACCTGGAGCAAAATGGCTGGGTCACAAGATGTATGTATAGTTAATTAGACCAAGTGCTACCAGAGTCATCTCCAGGATGTGTGTACAGCCTGTGCCCCCACCAGCCACGCAGAAAGCTCCTCGAGTCCCCACACCCCACACCCCTGTGTGAACTTGGAAGCATCTAGCTTCCTAATTTTTGCCAGCCTATCAGATACGTTCCTTTGTGGTTTTCGTTTTCGTTGTTGTTTTTTTAGAGACAGGGTCTTGCTCTGACACCCAGGCTGGAGCGCAGTGCCACGATCATAGTTCACTGCAGCCTTGAACTCTTGCGCTCAAGCAATCCTCCTGCCTCAGCCTCCCAAGTAGCTAGGACTACAGGCACGCACCAACACGCCTGGTTAATGCTTAATTCTTTTGTAGAGACGGGATCCCCCTGTGCTGCCCAGGCAGAGCTCAAACCCTTGGGCTCAAGTGATCCTCCTGCCTTGGTCTCCCAAAGTGCTGGGATTACAGGCATGAGTCACTGCACTCAGCCTCTTTGCGGTTTTTATTTTATTTGACTGCCTAATATTTTGATTATCTTTTCATATGTTCATTAGCCCTTGAGTTTCCTATTTTGTAAATTTCCTGCTAATTTCCATTGCCCAAAAAGTGTTTCTACTGGGAACACTTTTTCTTGCTGATTTGTAAGAGTTCCTTGCATATTGTAAACATCAATCGCTTGACTGTTTTGGACATTGTAAATATCTTCCCAGATTCTTGCCTCATGATTCGTCCTTTTGAAGTACTGTTTTTCTCCACCCCTAGATCAAAAAAATAGTCTTTTATGTTGTCCTCTTTTACCTTTAAAACTTTACCTTTCACATTTAGGTCTTTAATACACCTTCTACTTCCCACGGAAATAAGTCGGCATCTACTTCATGACGTTGTGTGAAGGATAAACTAATATCGCGAAAGCACCTAGCACAGTGCCTGACCCAAAAGCGATGTGCAATTGTGGGCGATTATTGTTACCACTTTGATAGAAGGTGCCAAGTGCTACCAGAAGAAATTATAGGAGCTTAGATGCTGTTCAACTAGATCAAGAAATGTTTCATGGACAAAGGCGAAGTTATTGAGGCTGGCCCTAAAAATGAGTGTAGGATTCATTCATTTTGAATGGAAAGGGAGGTATTCCGGGCCGAGGAACTGGCTCGGGGAAAGGCCTGGCGGCAGAAACGCTGCGGGTTGACAATGTTGAGGAGCATATTGGGGCGAGAGCTTGACTACTCACAAATTGCTGTCTTTCTGCCCGTGCCCACCCCCCTCCCCACTGCAGGCTCCTTGTTCTCCACCCTGAAGCCCCCCGACGCCGTGTTCAAGGTGGTGTTCTGGCTGGGCTACTTCAACAGCTGCCTCAACCCCATCATCTACCCATGCTCCAGCAAGGAGTTCAAGCGCGCTTTCGTGCGCATCCTCGGGTGCCAGTGCCGCGGCCGCCGACGCCGCCGACGCCGCCGCCGCCTGGGCGGCTGCGCCTACACCTACCGGCCGTGGACGCGCGGCGGCTCGCTGGAGCGCTCGCAGTCGCGCAAGGACTCGCTGGACGACAGTGGCAGCTGCCTGAGCGGCAGCCAGCGGACCCTACCCTCGGCCTCGCCGAGCCCGGGCTACCTGGGCCGCGGCGCGCCGCCGCCAGTCGAGCTGTGCGCCTTCCCCGAGTGGAAGGCGCCCGGCGCCCTCCTGAGCCTGCCCGCGCCTGAGGCCCCCGGCCGCCGCGGCCGCCACGACTCGGGCCAGCTCTTCACCTTCAAGCTCCTGGCCGAGCCCGAGAGCCCCGGGACCGACGGCGGCGCCAGCAACGGAGGCTGCGAGGCCGCGGCCGACGTGGCCAACGGGCAGCCGGGCTTCAAAAGCAACATGCCCCTGGCGCCCGGGCAGTTTTAGGGCCCCTGTGCGCAGCTTCCTTTCCCTGGGGAGGAAAACATCGTGGGGGGGAGGGGAGGGCGGGGCGGAGGGGGGAGGGGAGCGTCCACGCCGGGTAGACGCGCGCCCCAAGGGTAACCGGGGGGGAGGGCCGGGGAGAGGGGCAGCTGCTTTTCTGGCAGGGGCATGGGTGCCAGGTACCACGCGGAGAGCCGGGCCGAGCATGCTGAGAGCCTGGGGGACCCGACGCCGCCGGGATTTACCTCTCTCTCTCCCTCTGTGTATATATAAACGAGTCCCTCTCTACTTGTATTTAACCGTGGGTGCAAGTGAGTGTGTCTGTGCGGTGTGCATGTGTTCCGCATGTGTGTGCGCGTGGGGCCGCCCTGTGGGGGCGGAGCGAGTGTGCGCCCAGGAGGCAGCCGGGGGCGTTGTGTGTGTCGTGACTTCGTACCTCTCAAGCCCCTCCTTGTACTTCACTGAAGGATGGCACTTTGGTGGGGTTGGAAACAAAGTCGACATTAAAGGTCATTTCTCCTGTGCGGCTTTGAGTGGTTTGTGGACGAGCGGCAGGCCGAGCCTTGCGTTTCCTCTTCCTTCCGCTTCGGATTTGATCCCGTCCTAGGTCTTAGGCTCCTTCTTCGCTTTCCTTTCCCCTGCCCTTCAGTCTCCACCCCAGAAGAGCCACTCTCACCACGTCCTGAGGACAATTAGTGCTGGCTCCCCTAGGTCCCATTTATGCCTTTGCGGTTACTGACCTAAGGGGCTGCACCAATCTGGCCCTGTGGCTGAACGTGAGGCCCTGGACTTGCCTAATAAATCCTGCTTACCCGCTTTTGACCCTTAGCAGAATCTGAATCCTCCTGCAGCTCCCTCCTGCTGTGACCAACACTGAGCAATGTCTGGCTTGGTCCTAATCCCTAGAACCCCAACCCTAGCTGGGGTTCCCGGGCCAGTCCCCTAAATGGGCCTATTTCCAGAGAGAGGATAAAGCCCAGGCAGAGAGAGGGGCTGGTTCCCTTCCCCTTCCCTTTGCATCCCCAGGCCAACACTCCACTGATTGTTTGCCTGTGCCCACAGAACTTGAAAAGACATCCAAACTGCAGACATTTCTGGATAAGGTGTGGATCCTTGGGGCCCAGCAGCACACAGGAGCACAAGAACCCTCCCAAGCTCTGCTGACTTGTGACCCTGCCTGGAAAAAAAGCACTGAGGAAGGTCACACAGAAAGGTGGAGCATTCTTTGGAGTCAATAACTTGGGTTCCAGTCTCAGTCCTACTACTGATTTATTGTATGAAGAGCAGAGTTACATCCCCTCTCTGGATCTTGGTTCCCCATCTGTGTAATGGTGGGGTTGATTCTAAGGTCTTTGCTGCCTCTGAAAGCCCCCAGTTTGAAAACAGAATAAAGGACAGTGAGTAAAATATGAAACATTTTTCTTCAGAGATTCAGAAAAGCCTAGGAGGAACGCTCTTCCCACATCCCATCCCTTTTTCTCTTTCTACTTTGCTTTTCTGAGTTGAGTTTCATAATTTTGCAAATGGCAAGGACCTCTTCCAATAATATTAGCACATCGACCATTCATTCTGTAGGTGATTGAGAGAGAAAATACTTAAAGCGGAAAGAGCCAGTGATTGATGTAGTTGAAAAGTGTAGGGGTGTCAGGTATGTCTGGATACAGGGGCACAAACAAGATTGTCAAGTTACTCACAGTCTCTTTCTCCTTCCTGTAGCTTCCATCTTTTAGTTCTGCTTATCTTTGTATATTGCCCTAGTTTCCTTATTGAAAATGCCTTCCTCACGACATTCTTACAACTTGATACCCTCAAAAGGAGAAACAAGATTGCCCAGCAGTTCTGTCAAAAAATGAAAAAGAAAATCGGCTGAGCGCAGCGGCTCACACCTGTAATCGCAGCACTTTGGGAGGCCAAGACGGGTGGATCACCTGAGGTCAGGAGTTCAAGACCAGCCTGGCCAACATGGTGAAACTCCAATTCTACTAAAAATACAAAAAATTAGCTAGGTGTGATGGTGGGCACCTGTAATCCCAGCTATTCGGGAGGCTGAGGCAGGAGAATCGCTTGAACTCAGGAGGCGGAGGTTGCAGTGGGCCAAAATCACACCATCGCACTCCAACCTGGGTGACAAGAGCAAGACTCCGTAAAAAAAAAAAAAAAAAAATCCTAGGAAGCCAGAGATTCTGTATCACAAACCCCCTTAAGACTTTGATGAAGGCTATAGACTCTCTTTCCATAAAAACGCACATACCAAAAAAATTACATTTTCATTCAATTTTAGATGCTGTACCCCTGTGTAAGATCTCACTATCCTCGGTTTATATGCTCTGAACTGTATTTTAGTAATTATCTAGGCCAACTCCCTCAATTTTACACATGGGAAGACCGAGGTAAATAACTTTACTGGGTCACACCAAAGCTGTAGAACCCAGGTCTTCTGCCTCTTTGTCCAGTACCTTTTACATTCCCCTGTGCTACCATCCTGTAGTTAAGTACATCCTCCAACAGAGAGCAGTCCTTTTCTTGCCCAAATAGAGAAAAGGGGGCCCTAGGAAAAGAAAAACCCCAACTCCATTCCCAGAGAAGAAGGAATCATTTGGGGCAGTTCTGAAAACATTTTGTTAGGAACACAAATCTTCTAACAAATCTTACACAGAAATCTGATACAAGATCAGCTCATAGTGGAGTGGAGAGAAGAAGACAGAGCCTCCTCAGCCTCCTCCTCTTCCTGAGACCCTTGCTCTGGCCTGCCCCATTCACCCTGGAGTTCCACAGAATGATGTTTAAAAATCACTGGTCTAGTGCAAGTAAATGGGATTTGGAGTCAATAGGGCCTGGGTTCAAGTCTTAGCTCTGCATGACCTTGGGCAGTTCATCTTGCCTCTTCTGGTCTAGCAAATGGACACGATCATCACAGCCCACCAGGACACACAAAGGATTCAACGAGATCATTGAAGTATAAACACCGAAATGCAAATCACTGGGCAGATGCAAGTTATAATTTGGACCTTGGATATCTGAAGCCACAAGGCACTAAAGGCATTTCCTGAGCTGCTCAGTTCTGATGATCTCATTCATTACTGGTGTTTGGAGGTCACCCAGGCAGCACAGAGAGGCAGTAGCAGCCTCCTGTTTCTTTCCAGAAGGAAGACTGGCCAAGCAGTGGCTTATATGCCCCAGAGGGTGCTACGGTCCAGATCTGCCCCTCGCCAGAGTCTACATTTTGCTGGCCTTTCCAAGTCACCTCGTTGTATCCAGGAGGACCCAGAGTTCATCAAGAATCCCTCAGACAGACAGGTCCTCTCTGTTCTGATCTCCCAACAGGCAGCAAAGCAGCCCTACTTTTTCCTCTCCAGCCACCCAGACTGCTGGGCCATTGTCACCATTGAAGGATGCACAGGAATAAATCTGCCAACCCCAGTCAAGAGGCCAGTGGCTTGGCAAGTGGAATACTAGTTAATTTTCCAGACTTGGACTCAAATTCCACCTCTGCCAGTAGTAGCTGTGTGACATTGGGCAGCTTACATCATGGGTCTAAACCTCCATTTCCTTAACTATAAAATAGAGATAATAATACTAACTACTTCACAGGGACATCGGAAGGATCAAATGAGATCATGAGGCTAAAACAGTTGACACCATGCCAGGCACTCAGTGAGCATCCCATGAACAGTAGCTATTAACGGAGGTAGTCATTCTTCAATTATTTACTGGGATATATGAAATTTGGAAAATCTGAATATAGAGACAAAACAATTCAGGTTTTTTGGGTCAGATTCCAGGTTTTAGGACTTAGGGTCCACCCTGAAGAAGAAAGACATAAGTTTATCACAGAGTAAAAGAATTTTGTTGGTCAGGCGCGGTGGCTCACACCTGTAATCCCAGCACTTTGGGAGGCTGAGGTAGGCAGATCATTTGAGGCCAGCAGTTTGAGAATAGCCTGGCCAACATGTGAAACCCTGTCTCTACTAAAAACATAAAAATTAGCCAGGCGTAGTGCATGCACCTGTAATCCCAGCTACTCAGGAGGTTAAGGCAGGAGAATCGCTTGAACCTGGGAATCAGAGATTGCAGTGAGCCGAGATAACTCCCAGAGCGAGTTATCTCACTGTCTCAAAAAAAAAAAAAAAAAAAAAAAAATTGTCCTACAGCATGAAGACGCGTTACTCAAAAAGGTAATCAGTCCAAACTAAAATTAAAAATAACTTTAAACATTTAATAAAAGTTATAGGACATTCCAGGTGACAAAACCAAAATGGGTAAGGGAAGCATACATGTGTTAGGATTAGCACATCCTGTGACAGAAGAGGTGGAGGAGGGGACCAGGACAGTGGCACCTGAATTCAAGGCCCAGCTCTGAATTCATGCACCTGAATTCAAGGCCCAGCTCTCCTACCCAAGTGAAGCACTTACCCTCTTGAGACCAACCACTCTGCCTGTAAATTGGGGATGCAGATAGCACCTACTTCACAAGGTTGGGATGAACAATAAATGAGACAAAATATGAAAGAGCTTGGCACAGAGTAGGCACTATTTTTATTAACTATGGGGGACCTTGTATATCCTCCGTTCCAGCAGTTCTCAACTTTTCCTGGATCAGCATTTCCTTTAAGAATCTAATAAAAGCTAAAGAAAAATGAACACAGGAGGCTCAAACTTCACCTATTATCCCTGCCCTGCTAAATCTCCCAAAGGACACATGGAACCCAGGTTATAAACTTCTTAACAAATATGCTTCCTCAATATACAGAAGAAGCCAAAGAGAACATACAAGAGTGAGAAATCTGGCCCTGTGTTAGACCTGTGAACACAACACGGAGGGAGACCAAGACCCAGGGTCAGGGAACTCAGCCTGGGTGAGAGGCAGCAGGTCAGCAAGCAATCCCATTCAAGTGCATCACAGATAGAAAGTGGTCCACTACTGTTCTCACTTGGTGAGACCCCAGTGTCAGGCTCCATCTCCCATTGGAGGGATGGCAGTGATGGTAAAGTGCTCCAGGTTCTTGCAAGGAGGTTGCCCCCCAAGGTTGGTTGGATTTGGAAGAATTTGCATCCTTCCACAGTTTTGCCAGCTTATACCTGGACCTGCCTTTTGAAAGTTAAGAGCCAAGAATTTGACACTTTTTTCTTTAGCTTCCCCTTGACAGCCGTTCCCTTGGGCAATGAGTGGCTGACATCCAGCTGACTTGGCTGGAGTCAGAGGTTTAGTGTCCAAGATAATTCACTGAAGTGTGGGCATTGGGGTGAGGAGGGGGCACACAGGTATGACCTGCCCTTATTCCCTCTCTGATCTTCTTTCCTACCATCCCTGTTTGCTACTCTTCAAATGATAGGAGCATGGGGAGCCTCACGACTCCCAGCTCAGGGACTTTGCACTTGTTGTCCCCTCTGCCTGGAGCCCCTCCTTTCCATGTGGCCTCCTCCATGACCTCCTTCCCCTCTTTGCTCAAATGTCACCTTCTCAGTGATCATCTAATTTCTCCTACCGTCCAACTTAAAAGTGACTTCCCTATTACCAATACTGTCCAGCAATCCCTATTGCCCTTTCCCGCTTTGTTTTTCTCCATAGTACTTATCACTGCCTGACATATATTTTTCAAACTTATTTACATGTGTACTGTCTGTTTCCCCACACACACACACTAGAAGTGTATATTCCATGAGGGTGGGGATATTTGTCTGTTTTGCTCACTGTTGTTTCTCAGCACTTCACGTAGTACCTGACACATTTTAGGTGCTCACTAAATATTCTTGAATGAAGAAATGTGTATTACCCTGCCATGACTGTGAAAATGCTATAGTAGCAGAACAGAGTGCTGTGGGAAGCACATGGCATTGGGTCCTACCTCTAAATTGATGGAGCAGTTCTGGTCAGGGAGGGCTTCCTGTAAGAAGTGGCATCTGACAAATGTCATCTGGGACTCACTGCCAGGCAACCCTGGTGTTTCCATAGTCAGTGCTCTCCCTTGTGCCCCTAAGTGGGGATGGAGTCTGAAGGCCTACGGTCTGATTCTGGCTCAGCCCCTACCTAACTCCCTGGCCCTTTCTAAGGCTCTGTCTCTTATCTGTACTAAGCCAGAGACAATAGCTAAGCTCTGCAGATCTGTCACTTCAGCTTTTGTTCTCCCCTCCTCATTGCACAATCCTCAGATAAGCTATTTTTGGAGACAACTTCATTGGGATTAGTAAGACAAACAGCTTTGGCCCTTGCTGATGGCCTTATTCAGAGAAATAGCATCTTCACAAGAGATTTACAAAACTGCTTGGGAGCAGAGGAAAACGCTAAAACCTAGTGAATGCTCTCAAATATTGTGTCAGCCACTACTGTCAGAGGCATGCTATGTCCTCACCAAACACCATCTGAAACCCAGCCAACCACTGACACCTGTGCAGTACTTCATTCGCTCCTTTGTTTTTTCATTCATTCATTCTGAAAACTATTCTTAACATCTACACAAAGCTTGGAGCCAAGAACTTGAGCAAAACCTGTCTTTGCTCTCATGAAAATTTCATTGTGAAAGGGGAGATTGCACAGTCATTCAAAATGGCCAGGTGTAGTGGCTCACAACTGTAATCTCAGCACTTTGGGAGGCTGAGGCAAGAGGATTGCTTGAGGCCAGTACTTCCAGACCAGCCTGGCAACACTATCTCTACCAAAAAAAATTAATTTAGAAAATTTAGAAAAACCTTACATACAAGGTAGAAAGACGTTTGTGTAACACACGAGTTAAGTATTAGAACCATAGAATCAGCTAGAACTGGATGACAATCCTGATTTTCCCATTTATTAGTTGTGTCTCCTTGGGCATGTCACCTATCCTCTGAGAGGGTCAGTTTTCTTATTCTGTAAAATGAGAATAATACCTGTCTTAAAAGGTTGTCATGAAGATCAGTTACACTTCAGATGTAGCATGTTTAGTGCAATACCTGGCACATGGTATTTGTTCAGTAAGTGGAAGTTATTAAGAGCCATTGTAGGCATACCAGTAAGGGGCTTTGGGAATCCAAGGGTTCATGTCCACTTGCACAGAATAAGAAAGGCTTCATGGAACTTTTGAAATGGGTCTAAAAGATGTGGCCGGCTGGGCGTGGTGACTCTCGCCTGTAATCCCAGCACTGTGGAGACCATGGAGGGCGGATCACCCAAGGTCAGGAGTTCAAGACCAGACTGGCCAACATGGTGAAACCCCATCTCTACTAAAAATACAAAAATTAGCTAGGCATGGTGGTGCATGCCTGTAAACTCAGTTACTCTGGAGGCTGAGGCAGGAGAGTCTCTTGAACCTGGGAGAAGAAGGTTGCAGTGAGCCAAGATCTTGCCACTATATTCCAGCCTGGGCAACAGAGCAAGACTCCGTAAAAAAAAAAAAAAAAAAAAGATGTGGCCAAGTAGAGAGGGCAAGAAGGAGAGCAGAGGAGACAAAGCATGATGAGGAAGAGAAGATGGGGCTGGGAAAGGAAGCTAGAGGCAGATCAAGGCAGCAGAAGGAGCCCCACCAATGTAAGCGGACCATCGTGTGAGGAGAGCCTCAGATTTGCCATAGAAGAAGGAAAGTCGTGTTTCACAGGGACCACCAGGCAGCAAAAGAGAGAGAAAGGTGGAGGGAGGGACTTCAGGTTGGAAGGGTGGTTAGGGAGCCCTGACAACCTGCCAGCAATGAGGATTCAAGAAGGGAGTTTCAAGGTGAGATCTGTGAAAGGTGACTGGGTGGATGGCCACAGAACTGGCCCAAGAGGTTCCATATCCATAGAGTTGCCTCATTACGGTTTTCCTGTGACAGGCTAAACAGGTACAGTAATCTCCACCTGAAAGAGGAGGAAAATGACACTCTAAAAGATTTCTTTCTTCGGTCACATAGCTAGTGTGAGGGAGAGGGAGAACAAGACTCCACACTGCCTGGCCCCAACTGAGACATTTTTTCTCTTTCTAGATCTTTCTATGTGACAGATGGGTTTCAACCCCAGATTATGATGCCCAAAACATAGCTCAGACGAGTAGTAGTACAGCCTGGTCTTTAGGACTTGGGCTTGAGGTCAGAAAGAACTGCATTCAAATCCTGGTTCTGCTACTTGCAAGCTGTGTGGCCCTAGACAAGTGATTTAACTTCTCTCAGCCTCCGTTTCCTGATTGGGAAGACTGGCAGAATAACAGAATCTTCTTCACAAAGTTGCTATGAGAAATAAATGAGCCAATGCATGGAACTGAGACGTACTGGGCATATAGGAAATGCTCAACTAATAGCCAACAGTATTAGTGATAGCATTATCCAGTGTGAGGAAACAGAGAAAACGGAGTCTTAGAATTAGCCGTCAGGAAAGCGCAAACCTCTCTGAGCCAGGGGTAAGAGGTATTAGAGGACTCTCTCTTGAGACGCTTCAACTCTCCTGAGATAAGTACTATTTTGGGAGACCTCACAGTAAAAGAAAACCAGAAGAAAACAAATTATAAATCCAAATCATCTGAGCAGGGGCAGATGCTAACTGGGGCTGATGAGCAAATGTTGAGGGCAAAACAAGGTCCAGGAGCTGGACTCATGTAGAGACTTCTAGGCCAGGGGCTCTCAGACTTTCCAACTGCAACCCACAGGATGAAATACATTTTACATTACCACCCAGTATACATAGAGAGATACAGCTATGCAGATATAAATACAGACAGATCCAGATTTCTCAATCCTAGCACTATTGAAATTTTGATTTGGATAATTACTTGTTGGGCAGGGGGCAGGCACTGTCCTGCAAATTGCTGAATGTTTAGCAGCATCTCCGGTCTCTACCTACTAGAAGCTAGCAGCATCTCCCACCACCAGCTCTGACAGTCAAAATTGTCTCCAGTCAAATGCCTCCGGCCGGGGCGGGGGGGGTATAAAATAGCTCCCAAATGAAAAACACTGATGGATAGAGATGTAAGAAACAAAAGTTTTATGAAGGTTACCCATATTTACAAAATGTACTCTAATAGTTCCCATTTTGTATTATTAGATGTCACTTTTTTAAAAGTACTAATTTGGGGATGGGCACAGTGACTCACGCCTGTAATCCCAGAAGTTTGGGAGGCTGAGGTGGGTGGATCACTTGAGGCCAGGACTTTGAGATCAGACTGGCCAACATGGTGAAACCCTGTCTCTACAAAAAATAATAATAACAATAATAATAATAAAAATAATAATAGTGCTAATTGTGGTCCACTAACTCGATTTTACACCGTAAGAACAATACTTTGAGGGGCACTATTTCAGGTGAAGGTTTCTACTTATCCCAGGCCCTGAAGAACTCAGTTGTAACTGTTTTCCAATGTCCCCCATCATTCCCAGAGGAGACTCCCTATTGGGAATTGGGAAGATGTTTGGGCTGGGAAAGATACTTATCCTCTTAGGGCCTCTGTCTCATCCTCTGCAAAATGGGGATCAAATGTCTATTTCAAAGGCTTGGGTGGACATTAATGAGCTAATTCTTAAAGTAAGCACTACCTCTAATTGAGCCATCACTATGTGATAGGCACTGTCCTAAGGGCTTTACACAGATTTACTCATTTAGTTCTCACTTTCTTTCTATAAACAAGGTGTTATGGTTATTAACATTACTGTACAGATGAGGAAAGTGAAGTTCTAAGAAGCCAAGTAACTTGTCCAATGTTGCATACTTAGAAAGGTCTGGTGGTTTTAAAATATTTCTGCAGATTCTTTGGCACTCCTCTCATTTAGAGGTGAAGCCTAATCACCCATGTCTTGCATGCAATGCAGCAGAAGTGACCTGTGGGACTTCCAAAGTCATATAAGGTGATTCTGTTTCCACCCATCTTTCTTTCTTGGAATGCTCACCCTTGGAACCCATCTATCATTCTATGAGAAAGTTCAAGCCACATGGAGAGGCCACATGGAGATGTTCCTACTGGCTAAGGTTCCAGCCAGCAGTCAGCCTCACCTGCAGACACGTAAATAACTCCTAAGTGCAAATCAACTAACTGAGCCTAGCCAATCCCCATAATAGTGATGAAAGTAACAATAATAAGTGATTGGGCACCTAACAGGTGCCCTAGAAATGTCCGTTCTGTCTTGACAGAGCTAATGAAATGATGGGAAAGATTTGAGGTCTGGTATCTTCTGGTCTTGACTTGCAAAGGAGTCAGAGGGCATAAAGTCAGGAAGAGATGTGCTTGGTTGTTTGACTTATTTTCCCATCCAATTAGGTAGGCAGCTTTGTATCTCAGGGACCTCCAAAGCTTAATATCAACAACCCAGAACATTGGGACTAAAACCACAATGTTAGAACAACACATCAATGAGATAGGCATTATTACTGTCTCATTTTTAGGCTTAGAAAAGTTAAGGTAATTAGTCCAAGATAACATGGCTTCTAGGTGGCAGAGCCAGGATTTGAGTCTTGCAGCCAACCAACCTTGTTCTGCACACCCCCAGCCTGGACAATCCTCCTTTGTTCCTGGGAGGAAGCTCCTCTCACCCTCCTGCTTCTCCAAGCTCCCACCTACCTCTGCCCTCTTTCTGGTCTCTAGCTTTTAGAAAACAAAAGCCAGGAAAACTTGTAAGTTTCTTCTGCTTCCCTCCCTCCCCCACACCTCACCTGAAGGAGGGAGGCACGAAGCCTGCTACTTGATTGAATCTGGGGAAAAGATGGGTGGGGGCAGAAATATGAATGAATATCACAAATTATTATCCAGTCACTCACTACCTAAATGTCTCATCAGTCCCTATCCAAAGGCAGTTACTAAGATGCTCTGCACGTGTGCGCACACACATGCAGGACGCGGCTCTGACTCAATCTGATGTGGATGACGTTCAGTTAATCCTGCTCAAGGCCAGTCCTCAAAAGCTTATGTAGTGCAGGGATTGATGAGGAAGCACCTGCTGCAGAATTCAGGGTTGAAAGTAACCACCTCTTTCCCCTTCAGCCTGACCCCAGGATGAGCCTGAAGGTTTCTCATGAAGGGGTTCCAAAGGCAGAGGCTGGTAGCTTCCCCACCAGGGCAGAGTGAGCAGGACTTCCTTATCCCAGCCAGATCCCTCTGCTGCTTCAGAAAGCCCCAAGGGCTGGCCAGTCCAGAGCTGTGATCTGTCCAAGAGAATACCCTGGACAAGGCTTTCCTCTCCACCATCCCCGACCCTCACCTGGAAAACACCTGCAGAGAGATGTCAGAGAGCACCCGATGCCTTCTGTTAGGATTCTCCCCCATTACAAGCCTTAAACCCCATGTGTTCTGGCACCACACTCTCTCACTCTCATTACTGAGGTAACAGAGACAGGTATTCCTTCAACACCCACTCAGCGCATGCCGCTGGGGCCTCTTCTCAGCCAGACACGCTTAAGATACAGTGATGAACAAGGATCTTCATCACTGCCTTGGCAGTGGGAATGTGGCAAGGGTGCCAAATTGGGATTTGAAGTTTGATTGTGTCTGCTGCATTAGTGGCTCACAGGTCCTCCCAAACATCTGTTTGCATAAGATGGCATGCACGCGTCACAGGATTCTGCAAGAAGGGGAATTTTGCAGGTGGATCTCTGGGGGCAGAGAGACAAGATTTTTTTTTTTTCTAGCATCACTGATCTCTCCTTTTCTTCCTCTGTTGACCTGTGTTGCCTTCCAGCTACCAAACTACCCCAGTATTTCCCCTAACTAAAGCACTCCACATTATTTTCCCTGACTCCACTTTCCCTCCCCGGGTTCTTTCTGCCATCCACTAAAGATGGCTTTCATCCTTACTTCTCCTTGAGAACTCTGCTTGTCAAGAGTTAAGGATCTTGATGCTGCCAGAGCCAAGGCCTCATCTTCCTACACCTCTCAGCAACATTTGGTGTGACTGATACATGGTTTTTCACTTTTGAGCACTTCTTTCACACTGCTTCCAACCTTGCTGACCACTCCTCAGTGGAGAACCTTCTCCTCTTCCCAATCTCTAAATGTTGAGGTTTCCAGGACTCAGTCCTTAGGCCTTTCTCTTCACTCCCTGGCCACCTCCTCCACTCCCATGACTTTAAGTTTATCCAAAATGGTGACTCCCAAATTATGTCACCAGCTCAGGCTTTTCATAGGCATCTCAAACTTAACATGTCCCAAACTGACCTCTTGTTTCTTTCCCACAATGGTTGCCCCCCATCTCAGGAAATGGACCAATGTTCATCTGAATGCACAAAATAAAAATCATAGCTCATTCTTGACTTCTCTCTGACTCTTAAACCCCACATCAAGCATCGGAAGCTACCCAGAATCCATCTGTTTTGCACTACCTCCACTGCCACCACCACCCCATCTTCTGCAGCCTGAACCACTGCAGTTGCCTCCTAACTAAACTCTGGGCTTCCACCTCAGAAAATGGTCAATTTGCCCTCCTCCCCAGCTACTAGAATGGTCTGTTTGAAAAGTAAATGAGGCTGGACGTGGTAGCTTACGCCTGTAATCCTAGCACTTTGAGAGGCCAAGGTGGGTGGATCACCTGAGGTTAGGAGTTCGAGACCAACCTGGCCAACATGGCGATACCCCATCCCTACTAAAAATACAAAAAACAAAAACAAACAAACAAAAAAAAAAAAATTAGCCAGGCGAGGTGATGGGTGTCTATAATCCCAGCTACTCGGGAGGCTGAGGCAGGAGAATTGCTTGAACCTGGGGGACGGAGGTTGCACTGAGCCAGATCAGGCCACATCACTCCAGCCTGGGCAAAAGAGCAAAACTCCATCTCAAAAAAAAAAAAAAAAAAAAAGAAAGAAAAGCAAATGAGACTATGCTTCTGCTGGAACCCTCCAATGATTTCCCATCCATAAAATCCACATTTTGCAATGGTCTGCCCCTCTCCCACCTCCTCTTCTGATACTACCCCCTCCCTCACTCCACTCCAGCCATATGGGTCCCCTTAATGAACACACCAGGGACAGAGCCTCTGCTCTTGCTGTTTCCTCTGCCTGTGCTCATTCCAGATATTTACAGGTTTCACACCCTTCAGGACTCAATAAAAGACCCCCTAAAAGAGGCCCTGATTACCCATTCTAAAACAGATCATCTATCACTCTGTAGCTCTTTACCTGGTTTTACCTTTTAATTAGCACACATTGTGAACTGATCTATTATTTATTTCTTTATGGGCTATCTCCTCCATTGGAATATGAAATCCACCTTGGCAAGTACTTTAGTTACTTTGGTTACTTCTGGATTCCTAGATCAGGGAATAATAACTGGCACACAGCAGGCACTCATTAAATATTTATTGAATGAATGAATGATGTCTTAATATCTGGTCTCTGGCCAGGCCCCAAGTAGTAGCATGCTAAAGCTGACTTGTACCAGCTGAGAGCAGTTTATAAGCATCTCTGTTCAACTTTGCCTTCAGTGACATAATGACAGCTTGAAATATGCTGATGGGAATATGTACACCACAGAAATTGACAAACACTACAAATCAGGGCTCCTTTTTCTTTTCTTTTTTGTAGAGCTATTTACCAGCACACCAAAGGGTCTGGAAAAGGACTGGAAATAATCTTGGAAGAAACTCTTTCCTCAAAGGACTCTGGATCACTGAGAGGCCAAGCAGTGCTGCCTCTGGGCCCTGCTGACAAAGCCTGATCCTGCATTGGAAAGAGGAGCATTCTGCTTGGAACAAGGCACTGTGGGACCTGAAGGGAAGAGAGTTCCATCTAGCCCTCGAGGCTTTGCAGCTTTGGGAGGGCTGGGACACAGCATAGCCCCGAAGGAGGAGGAGAGTTCACAGAAGCACCAGAAGCATCAGCAGCAGTGACTACTCTTTAATGCAACTTGCTGAAAGCAGTTATTAAGAAGGTGGTGGGAAGAAAGGAACCCACAGGGCCCCCAGAAATATCTGGGGAGCCTTTTAAGAGGGCCTGAGTTTGACAGGTGAGGACCAGTAGACAGATTTTCTTTTAAGAGACAATGCTCACCCAGGCTGGTATGCAGTGACACAGTCAGCTCACTGCAGCCTCGAACTCCTGGCTCAAGGGATCCTCCCACCTCAGCCTCCCAAGTAGCTGGGACTACAGGTGCATGCCACCATGCTCTTCTAATCTTTAAAATTTGTAGAGACAGGGCCCCTCTATGTTGCCCAGGCAGATCTCAAACTACTGGCCTCAAGTGATCCTCTTCCCTGGCCTCCCAAAGCACTGGGATTACAGGTGTAAGCCAGTACACCCAACCTAGACAGAAAATATTGATTATTCACAATCACATGACCTAATTTGCACCCTCTGACTTGTGAGACTAGAGAGACTCATCTTTGAAAAGAGGTGTGTGCTCTGAGGCCGGTTCTTTTATTTGAACCGACAGCTTTTAGTACCAAGAGCTGGAGCTGTGATAATCAAACTCAGAGAGGAGAATCACTCAGTGAGCTAATTAAAAATACAGACTCACAGTTACCTCCAGCTCCCTCTAACGGATTTAGTAGATGGAAATAAGACCCAGTAATCTGCATTTAAAGAAATGATACAGTTGGTCCATGGACCAGATATTGAGAAGCATTGTACAGACGGTCAGTGACTCAGGAGGGCTCAATTTACGATTTATTGGCTTTACGATGGGTTTCTGGAGGCCTAGCCCCATCGTAATTCCAGGAGCATGGGTGCTCCGTCTTACATTGCCCAGATAAGGGCTAGGTTTTACTCCCGGCTCAACGGTGCCTACTGTCTTACGGGGTCCACTTTGCTAAACACCGAGTTGGAAAAGCAGCTTCCTCTCTTTCCCAATCTCTGATGGTGCTGCTTCCAGATGTAACTTCTACCTGCCCTCTGCCTTAAGGGTCCCTAGAACCCAGGATGACTCCAGAGAAAGTAAGCTTGTCATCGACCAGTCACTTCCCAGGTGGTTAACGTCCACACCCTGGCCCCAGCGGCAGGGGAGCCGGGCCTGCGGGCTAAAGGGTGGTGGTGTAAGAAGCTGGACTAGCCCGGTTCCAGAAACCAAACGGCAGTTGTTATCATGCCTTTTAAATCACGCGTAGAGGTTTCAGTTTCTTCCTCTGCAGGCACGTAAATATTTGCCTTTGGGTTTCTGTGTTTTCTGCCGTTGCCAGGAGCTCCGATCCACCTCCCGCGGCGGGGGCGCCCAGGTGCGCGGGTCTCTGCTCCGGGCTCAGCGGGCCGGCGCCGCGGCGTCTCCAGCAGAGCGCAGCAAAGAAGACGAAGCCTCCCGGGGCCGCTCCTCTCCGCCTGGAACGGGGCATCCTTCCTCCGTACGTGCAGAGACTGGGAAGCAGCTCTTTAGACACTGCAGTGACCCAGCCCGCTCCACGCCCCCTTCCCCTTCCCCTGAGCAGGTGCTTGGCGTGGGGCATGCTCGGCGTTGAGGTGGACCCGCGCGCCACCCGCTGGCCAACGCGCCTAAGCCACGGGAGTGCAAAGAAACCAGGCTGCTTGGCAATTCAGCTGGTGCGGCCCTGCGGCACTTCCCCTATGCCTCCATGGATGCAGCAAGATAGTCTAGAATTCTAGGTTAGGATTGCTTAACCTGGGGTCCGTGCGCTGGCTTCAGGGAATCTGGGAGCTCTCTAAAATGCTATGAACAATGTAGTATTTTTCTGGAAAAGGGATGCACAATTTTCATGAGTCTAATTTTATATGGTCTGTGGACCAAGTGCCAGGCAATGTGCAAGCCATTGGTGGTAAGTGATGACCAAGCAGATGTGTCACTTCTCCTCGTCGACTTTGTAGGCTGAAAAATGCCGCCCCCCTCCCCCGCCCCCCGCCGCCACCCAAAATATCTTTACATCCTAATCCCTGGAACCTGCGAATGTTACCCTTTATGGCAAAGGGTACTTTGCAGATATGATCAAGTTAAGGATCATGAGATGGGGAGATTAGCCTGGATTATCCTGGTGGGCCTGATATCACAAGGGTTCTTATAAGACGAACACAAAAGGAGACAGACAGAAGACAATGTGACAACAGAAGCAGGAGAACAAAGAGACAGACATTTTAAGATGCCACACGACTGACTTTGAAGATGGGGAAACAGGGCCGTGAGCCAAAGGATGTGGGCAGATTCTGAAAGCTTGAAAGGTCAAGGAAACAGCTTCTCCAGACCCAGGAGCCTCCGGAAAGAACCCCACTGCTGACACCTCGACTTTAGCCCAGTAAAACTGACTGTAGACTTCTGACCTCCAGAACTGCAAGAGAATCAATGTGTTTGTTCCTTTATGCCACTACTTTGTAGTGCTTTGTTACAGAAGCTTTAGGAAGCTAATATGCATCTCAGCAGGCGTCAGACCCTAAAAGTGGTAAGAGACCACAGTCCTTTACAGTGCTGAGATTCTCTGTATCACTGATCCTTCCCCTCTCCAGGAGGAGACAACCAAGAGACAGAAAGTCTAACTGACCCTACTGAACTCACCTGTGCCACGGAGGTACAACTACATCTGAGTCCCTTTCCTGGAGAGTTTCAGAACTAGTTAGGAAGATAAAATTCAAATTGCATCAGTGGCCGGGCATGGTGGTGTATGACTGCAATCCCAATAGTTTAGGAGGCTGAAGTGGGAGGATCACTTGAGCCCAGGAATTCAAGACCAGCCTGGACAACATAGCAAGACCCCATCTCTACGAAAAAAAAAATTTAAATTAGCCAGGTTTGGTGATATGCACCTATATTCCTACCTACTCAGGAGACTAAGACAGGAAGATTACTTGAGGCCATACACTGATGGCCAGTTGGGCTGCTTTCTACCTTTTGGCTATTGTGAATAACGCTGCTATGAGGATGGGCATATAAATATCTCTTCCAGACCCTGCTTTCAATTCTTTGGCTATATACCTAGAAATGGACTTGCTGGATCATAATTTGATCTTTTTAAGGAACCCCAATACTGTTTCCCATAGCGGCTGCACCATTTTACATTCCCACCAACAGTACACAGGGGTTCCAGTTTTCACCACCTCTTCATCCATTTTGTTATTTTTCTAGTGTTTGTTCTATAGTAAGCACTCTAATGGGTGTGAGGTGATATCTCACAGAGATTTTGATTTGCATTTCCCTAATGATTAGTGATGTGGAGCATCTTTTCATGTGCTTATTGGACATTTGCATATTCTCTTTGGAAAAACATTTATTCAAGTCCTTTGCCCACTTTTTAAATCAACTTATTTGTGTTTGTTGTTGATTTTCAAGTAAGTCTTTTAAGTCAGTTTTTTTTTGGAGGGGGTAGGATATATATAAAATAAAATTCACTATATAAAATGAATTTCACCATTTTTAAGTGTAAGATTTTAAGTGTATGATAGGTTTTGACAAACGTATGCAATCATATAACCAACACCACAATCAAAATACAGAACATTTTCATAACCCCAAAAATTTCTCTCAGGCCCCTGTGCCATCAAACTCCTCTCCCTTCATCAGTCCTGACAACCACTGATCTCCCCTATAGTTTTACCTTTCCCAAATGTCTTATAAATGAAATAATACCCTATGTAGCCTTCTGTATAAAATAATGCCTTTGAGATTCATCCATGTTGTTGTATGTGTCAGTAATTCATTCCTTTTTATCAGTGAGTGGTATTCCAGTGTATGGATATACTATAATTCGTTTATTAATTCATCAGTTTATGGACATTAGATTGTAAATGAAAGTGCCATAAATATTTGCATACAGGTCTTCCTTTCTCTTGAATGAATACCTAGGAGTCGGATTGCTGGGTTGTATGGTAAGTGTATGTTTAATGTTATAAAAGCTGCCAAACTGCCAGGTGCAGTGGCTCACGCCTGTAATTTCAGCACTTTGGGAGGCCAAGGCAGGCGGATTACTTGAGGTCAGGAGTTTGAGACCAACCTGGCCAACATGGTGAAACCCCGTCTCTACTAAAAATACAAAAATAAATAAATAAATAAATAGCCAAGTATGGTGGCAGGCATCTGTAATCCCAGCTACTTGGGAGGCTGAGGCAGGGGAATTGCTTGAACCTGGGAGATGGAGGTTGCAGTGAGCCCAGATCACACCACTATATTCCAGCCTGGGCGACAGAGCAGGGCTCCATCTGGAAAAAAAAAAAAAAAAAAAAAAAAGCTGACAAACTGTTTTCCAAAGTTGCTGTGGTATTTCATGTTTCTCCAAACAATGCATGAGATTTCTGGCTGCTCCACATCCTTAGTAACACCTAGTATATGATTCTGTTTCATTTTTAGTCATTCTAATTGGTTTGTAGTGCTCTCTTGTGGCTTTAATTTGTATTTCCCTAAAGCCTACTAATGTTGAACATCTTTTTATCTGCTTATCTGCCCTCTGTACATCTTTGGTGATGTGTCTGTTTAAATATTTTGCTCAGTTTTATTGGCAATTTTGCTCTTCTTATTGAGATGTAAGTTATTGATTTATATTATGTGTAATTCTTTTAATGCATATATGCTTTGCAAACATTTTCTTCCAGTCTTTTCATTTCTCTTGCCTTTTGTTTCTTTAAAAATGTCTTCTGAAAAGTAGGCATATTTAATTTCAATGAAGTGCATACTTTTTATTGTCCTGTAAGTAATTTTTTTTTATTTAAAAAGAAAGCAGGTTGAGTGTGGTGGCTCATGCCTGTAATCCTAACACTTTGGGAGGCCAATGTAGGAGGATTGCTTGAGTCCAGGAGTTTGAGACTAGCCTGGGCAATGCAGGGAGACTCTGTCTCTATAACAAATTTAAAAATTAGCCTGGCATAGTGGTGCACATCTATAGTCCCAGCTACTTGGGAGGCTGAGTCCAGAGAATTGCTTGAGCCAAGGAGTTGGGGGCTGCAGTGAGCCATGATTGTGCCACTACATTCCAGCCTGGGTGACAGAGCCAGATCCTGTCCAAAAAAAAAAAAAAAGGAAAGCAAAAACCCTGCTTGCTTGATGAATCTTATGGGGAGAAACAGTTGGTCTTTGAGTTAAGGAACATGGAGTAGGGAGAAATTAGAGTGAGCCTTCATTGGACCAAATGGAGAGGAGAGGAGACCATTGCTTTAGATTCAAACAACTTCCAAGCCCTCATTGTCTCTCTGTGCCTCATAAGCGACGGAAAGTGGAGCTCTCCCATATAATCAATTAATGGCATGAATAAATGTATAATTGCAGAAAAGAATAAGTATTACAAAGGAGAGATGCACAGTGCTCTGAGGGCTGACCACCAGGCCCCAGGCCTAGGTGGAGGTGGAGAGGGAGGAAATGTTCAGGGGTGACTTTCCTGAGGGAATGGAGCTTGAGCTGAGTTTTTTTATTTTTACTTTTCAGAGATGGGGGTCCCACTATGTTGCCCAGGCTGGCCTCAAACTCCTGGGCTCAAGCTGTTCTCCCGCCTCAGCCTCCCAGGTAGCTGCTACTATAGGTGTGCACCATTATGCCTGGATTGAGCTGAGCTTTAGAGGTGGGGCGGGAAGGGAGCATTGCAGGCAGAGGAAACAATTCAGGCAGTGGCTCTCGCAAGGAGGGTGCTTTCTGAAAGGTCAGTGTGGATGGTACTGAATGAAGGAGAGAGAGTCATAAGGAGGCTGGGAAGGTAGGCAGATCTTGAAGGTTTTGGGTGTATTTTTGTCTTCATCCTAAGAAACTGGGAGGAAAACTTCCAGTTTTGCAGGTGATGTGATCCAGATGGGCATTTTGGAAAGATCAATCTGGTTGGTGGATGGAAGGATGATGGATGAGAGAGGGAGTTTGTGCTGCATTAAAGTTAATTTATCCACCTCACTAAAGTGGGTATCATTTTTTTTTTTTTAACGATAACAAGTCTTGACAATGATGTGGAGACATTAGAATCTTTGCGCCCTGTTGGTAGGGATATTAAATGGTAAATCCGCTATAAAAAAAACAGTTTGGCAGTTCTTCAATCAGTTAGACATAGAATAAGCATTTGACCCAGCAATTCCACTTCTAGGTATATCCCCAAAGGAACTGAAAACAGGTTACTCAAAAACTTACACACAAAAGTTCATAGCATCAGTATTCACAGTAGCCAAAATGTAGAAACAATTCAAATGTCCATCAACTGATAAAAGGGGTTTTTTAAATGAGGTATATCCATACAATGGAATATTATTCAGCCATAAAACAAAGAAGTACTGTTATATGCCACAACATAAATGAATCTTGAAAGAAGAAGCCAAACACAAAAGCCTACATGTTGTAGGATCCCATTTATGTGAAATATCCAGATTCAATCTATAAAAACAGAAAGCAGAGGAGTGGTTGCCAGAGCTGGGGGAAGGGGGAAATGGGAATTATTAATAGGTACAGAATTTATTTTTGGAGTGATAAAAATGTTCTGGAACTTGGTAATAGTGATGGTTGCACAACATTATGAATATTATATGTTACTAATAGGAAATTTTATGTTATATGTATTTTACTACAATAAAAAAATTTAAGTTATTTTGTCCTCACCTTCCCCTTGGGATGCTACTTCCCTCATCTATGCAAGAAGGAAGTTGAGCTCACTGTGCCCTTCAGGTTCTAACTTTCTAAGACACCATAAACTGCTCAGGTAGTGTACTTTACATTCTGCCTACCTATAGGATAACTTAAGTAGAGTACCAAGTAGGCAACAATAATATTAAACCACAGAATTAAAAAGTTACTCTCTTTTCAGTCTCTTTTATTCTTTCTGATTCTGTCAAGTTGAAAGTCTTGCCTTGGTGCTAGTGCAAAGCAGGTTCACTGTGCACCAATTGCTTGCCAAGTTAAGAGAATATTCACACACATAACCCATTACATGAAATGGGCTTATTACTCACAGACAGGCAGCAAGGGACAACAGAAGTCCAGGATTCACAATGAGCCAGTCCCTCAAAGCTCAGGAAAAGCTGCCTGGGGCAGATGAAGGCTCATCTGCACATGCCCCCTTGCACCACAGCTGAAGGACCCTGGAAAGCAGCTCATCCTGAGTTTTATACCAGCGGATATGGGACTCACTGAGCTAAAGCATTGAAGAATATCTTGTTTCTAGGAGGGACTGAAATAAAGCCCAAGCTGTTCCAGTTGGCTCCTCCAAATCTCAGGATATTATATCCCCAGCACATTCTTTAGTTACTCTTGAGAACTATAAGCAAGATGAGGGGGAGAATTGGGTCCATCCAAGAGAACTGTCTTACTAGTAGACACCTAACACCCCTCTAATACTTGCTAATCTCTTTCTTTATGTGTGTGGTTTATTTAAAATTTTTTCCTTTTTTACCTTTTTGTAGAGACAGGGTTTCCTTGTGTTCCCTAGACTGGTCTCAAACTCCTGGCCTCAAATGATCTTCCTACATTGGCCTCCCAAAGCACTGGGATTACAATCCTGAGCCGCTACCCCCAACTTGTTCATTTCTTTTTCTTTTTTTTTTGAGATAGAGTCTTGCTCTATTGCCCAGGCTGGAGTGCAGTGGCACCATCTCGGCTCACTGCAAGCTCTGCCTCCCGGGTTCATGCCATTCTCCTGCCTCGGCCTCCCAAGTAGCTGGGACTACAGGCACCCGCCACCACGCCCGGCTAATTTTTTGTACTTTTAGTAGAGACAGGGTTTCACCGTGTTAGCTAGGATGTATTTCTTTAAGTAAAGAGATATCAGACCTCAGGCTCAGAAATTTAAGCAGACAACCTCAAAGCTCAATTTTAATAACATTATTTTGTTTCTATTTTACTTATTTCTACTAAAAACATCTCTTTAGCACAAGTGACACTAGTATTTCAACATACAGATGACATAAAAGTTTCTTAAAATAAATTTTACTGAGTCAAAAAGTGATGGAATGATTTTTAAATTTACTTAAATAATAGAAGACTGCAGAAATAGCAAAAATCATAATGTAGATATGCTAATCACTGATATTTGAGAAACAGTACACTATTCAATTACTGATGCTACTTCTTGGGAACTGAAAGTAGGACTTACAGCTCATCAGTCCTTTGGAAATTATAGGCTGTTGGCTGGGCACAGTGGCTCACGCCTGTAATCCCAGCACTTTGGGAGGCCTAGGCCAGCAGATCACTTGAGGTCAGGAGTTCAAGAGCAGCCTGGGCAACATGGCAAAACCCCGTCTCTACTAAAAATACAAAAATTAGCCAGGCGTGGTGGCAGGCACCTGTAATCCCAGCTACTCAGGAGGCTGAGGGAGGAGAATCACTTGAACCCAGGAGGAGGAGGCTGCAGTGAGCCAAGATCGTGCCACTGCATTCCAGCCTGGGCAACAGAGCAAGACTCTGTCTCGAAAAAAGAAAAAAGAAGAAATTATAGGCTGTGGACAAAGCTTTGGCTAAAAACAGATCCCAACTGCTTCATCCACCCCACTGTTGTGTCATTTTATGGAGCAACAGCAATGGGCCAGGGAGGCCTGCAGTTTGGAAACTAAAGCTGAGGAGACAGAAAGTGGCTTCAGGTCCAAGACCTTTTTGCAGGCCCTAGGAGTAACTGGGCACTCTGACGTGACTCCATCACAGAAGCCCTCAGCAGGGAAAGGGACGGCAGGGAAGAGAATGCCCAGTCACTCTCACTGCCTCCCATATTTTACCTATCCCGCAGGGGTGGGAGAATCTTCTAGAAATAGGCCTTCATAAGTTGTGCTCACACTGCTAGTCATACTTATCCTTCCAAGGGGATGCTACTGGCGGTGTCATTTCCTGTAAGAAATAAGCGTGGTCAAGATGACTCTCAGAGCACCTCCCACAAGCCTTCATGTTCCTTCTCTCATCATTCATCTTATGCCAAGAGCCATCCAGAGCAGTAATTACTAAGGAATCCCAAATGAACATTTCTAAATCTAAGATCTAAAGGGCTGTTCATTATAAGAAACAACAAAAGCAACTCACTGTGCCTTAGCCCTTAGGAAAATCTCCCTAGGTAAGAAAATGGAAATTTGAGAGTTTTCCTCATGTCCTTCAAGTTGATGCCTTGAGAGCCCCCAAGTTTTCATACAGACAGCTGGATTAAGTAGCAAACCAGAGCTCCCTGGGGTGGTTGCGGGCAGAGGAAGGGAGAGGGAGAATCTGAAAGAAATGCTAAAACATCGCTGGGATAAATTACAGGAAAAGTTCATTGGCTTCATTCCTGTTAATATCACTTCTGGGGAGTGGCACTGGGGCTTGAAGTTAGTCTTATTTTAATGCCTAGATTTTTTTAATTGTGTTTTTTTTTTATAAAGATGATGATGATAAAGGGATATTAATTAGAATGGATGCCCAATTTTAGCCTGCCCAGTATACTTCTGGGGACCCAACCAGCCCCCAGTATAGAGAGACATGTGCCTCACTTCTTAGCCCCACATGGAAGGAAGCCACTTTGGCAGGCATTAGCATCGTCGGTGGTCCCTAAACCATCAGTGCTAAGGAAGTAGTGTCAAAGAAAACAAAAGAGCCAGGTAGATAAATGGCACCATCCTTCGACAGAACTGTAGGCCAAGTGTGCCTTTGGGAACCACAGGCCATCCTTGCCCTTTGAGCCCTTGTAAGTCCTATGGGCTCACGCATGCCCAGCACAACCCACATGGCCCCAGCTCATATGGGAGAAAGCCTAGCAGAGTGGCCACTGGAACAGGAAAGACATCTGGAGTCTAAAGCTTCTTCACAGCTCCTACAAACTCTCCACCACTTCTCATCCCACTTTCTTCCTGTAAAGTCAGTACTGCTGGCAGAAGAAATATCTCAGAGGCTTAGGCAAAACATTTGAGGAATAAATGAGAAGTTGCTTTAGTCCCCTCAATTTATACAACCTTCCTAATTGCCTCCATGTCTGTGGTCGTCGGCCACTAATTATTAGGTGTTTCCTCTGTGTCAGCATTTTCATAAACTGTTCCTCTCTCTGGGACATTATAAGCATTTCCTCAGGCTGACTTTGAGGCAGTGGACCAGAGCTGCAGCTGGAGAAGGGGGGCTGGGGCTGGGGAGGGCTTAATGGGATATTGAGTCCGTGTGAGTGATTTTTAAGCTGTGAGTCAATTTGGTAGAAAGAGCACTGAACTGCAATCCACTGAAACAGTAATAATAATAATAGCTGCTTCTTGCTGTGCCAGGCACTGCCTAAGTCCTCTGTATCTTCTAATCCTCACCAAAAAACCTTAAATGAAGGACTCAGGGCTCAGAGACAGTAAGTCATCCAGCCAGGAAGAGCTGTGTATCAGTCAGGGGAGTGAGTTTGGCTGCACATAACAGAACACACATAACAGTGGCTTGAACAAATCAAAAAGAGCTGTTTATTTTTTCTCTCATATGAGAAGTCTGGAAGTAGGCAGTCTGGGGACAGTGGGGACAGTATGGCAAATTCACACTGTCAGGAGAGGCCCATGGCCCTTCTAGAGTTTCCCTACTCTGTCCTTTAAATGTGGCCATAATGTCCCTCTTCCAGGCAGGAATAAATGTGACAAAGACAAAAGGATACATACAGGGCCAGGTGTGGTGGCTCATACCTGTAATCCCAGCCACTCAGGAGACCAGAGTGGGAGGGCTGCTTGAGCCCAGGAGTTTGAGACCAGCCTGGGCAACATAGCAAGATCCCTCTACAAAGAAATTTAAAAACAAAAAATTATCCAGGCTTGGTGGTACGCCCCTATAGTCCCAGCTACTTAGGAGACTGAGGCAAGGGGATCACTTGAGCCCAGGAGCTGCAGGTTGCTGTGAGCTGTGATTGCACCACTGCACTCCAGGCTGGGCAACAAACAAACTGGCCAGGTGTGGTGGCTCATGCCTGTAATCCCAACACTTTGGGAGGCCGAGGTCAGTGGATCACCTGAGGTCAGTAGTTCGAGACGAGCCTGGCCAACACGGTGAAACCCCATCTCTACTAAAAAACAAAAATCAGCCGGGCATGGTAGCAGGTGCCTATAATCCCAGCTACTCATGAGGCTGAGGCAGGAGAATCACTTGAACCCAGGAGGCAGAGGTTTCAGTGAGCCGAGATCGTGCCGTTGCACTCCAGCCTAGGTGACAAAGTGAGACTGTCTAAAAACAAACAAACATTCTCCTCCAGTGTGGCAAAAAGAATTTTTAAAATCAAATAAAAAATAAATAAAAACAAACAAAAAGACACATACAGCTGAGTTTGCCCTGTTACAGAGATTTCCAGAAAGTCTCATCTCTCTGCTTCTACTGTGTTGTGTGGCCAGTTTTCTACAAATGCCCATTGTGTCACTGGTACTGTGCTAAGATTTTACATATATTATTACATTTATTCCTCATAACAGCCTTGTAGAGAAGGAATTATCAGCCTCTGGGTTTTAGTTTACTCCCTGCTATGTGGCTAAAATGTCTTAGATAAATCACATTCCCTCTCTGGACCTCATTTGTTCATCTGTTTTATGAGAGATTGGACTAGATAAGGAGATCTTAACTTGGGGTCTACAAACCCCTAAAAGGACAATGGATAAAATTCAGAGGGAAGGGTCATGACTTTAGACAGGGGAAAAATTACATTCTTATCTTCACTAACTTTTTTTTTTTTTTTGAGACGGAGTCTTGCACTGTCACCCAGGCTGGAGTGCACTGGCGCAATCTCGGCTCACTGCAACCTCCGCCTCCCGGTTTTAAGCAATTCTCCTGCCTCAGCCTCCCGAGTAGCCAGGATTACAGATGACCACCACCACACCAGGCTAATTTTTGTATTTTTAGTAGACATGGGGTTTCATCATGTTGGCCAGACTGGTCTCGAACTGCCAACCTCAGGTGATCCTCCTGCCTTGGGCTCCCAAAGTGCTAGGATTACAGGCGTGAGCCACCGTGCCTGGCCTCTAACTTTTAACTGAAATTTAGCTTTTCCTTCTTTTATGAATTTAGCCAATAGGCCATAGTAATATTAGCAGAGCTTTTGACTTTGTCACCAAAAGAATATCAGATATTTCATAGCATATTAAGTTGTTTCAGATGACTTGAAAGATTGAATATACTCAACACTACTTCAAAATTGTGGTAGTTATTACACCTGCTATATTTAATGTGTTAATAAGGAGGAGTGTGCATGTGTGTGTAGACAGATAGAATATATAGATATGCAGATACATAGATCTTGCTAATTTTATTGTTAGTATTACAGGAACTGTATTTCAATATAATTTATTTCCTTCATATTCCAGTATATTTTGTTTTATGCATTTAGAAAAAAATTTCTCTGAGAAGGGATCCAGAGGCTTTAGCAGCCCACCAAAGGAGTTCATAGAACAAATGAGATGAAGAACTGGACAGAGATCTCTTTGTCCCTCTGGCTATAAATATAACTCTGTCATAAGCTATCGTGGTCCTCCTGAACAAGTCCTCTCAGTTCTTGATTTCCTCAGTTTTCTCTTCTGTAAAACGGGAGTAATACTTGCCTTGCCTAGCTCAGAAGTAATCTACATGTAAGCACACATGAATGCAGAGCTTATGCATATTCAATTACACAGGGTTGGCTTCTGTAGTGCTGAGTGAATGTTGAGTGTTACTACACTGTTCAACTTTAGACCTATTTCCCAGAGATGCTGATGTTTTTCTGTCACTTCCATGTGAGTGTCCTGCTACAATGATGTATTTTTTTTAGTGCCAGTTTAGGACTGAATTCATATACAATTCAATAATAAAGGGGGAAATGCATCTTAAGTGCACTTGGATGGAACTACTTAAGAAAATAGAAGATAAAATGAGATTTCGCCAATGGGTCTTGTAGCTCCAATTATCTTAGGCTCTTTGAAAAGTTTGGGTCAATGTATTGTGATTTTAAGTTACAGATCAAACACAGTCATTTTGTCTACAACTTCTAAACAGGGATAACTGGACAAAGGACAGAAAAATAAGGAAAGTTGGTTTATCTTGTTCATAATCTGTGTCTTTGGATATCTGTGAATACTTATTAAATATTCATCTAAAAGTCAGGTTAGGTGGCCATAATTAGTGTTTCAAATAGCCAAGTAAAGATCTACAAATATCTTTTGTTTGTTTGTTTTTAGGACGGACAGGGTCTTGCTCCATCACCCAGGCTGGGGTTTAGTGATGTGAACACAGCTGTATTAATCTGTTCTGCTACTGCTATAAAGAAATACCTTACTCTCTCTACCTTTGTAGGAGGGGATCTTGCTATGTTGCCCAGGCTGGTCTCAAACTCCTGGGCTCAAGCAGTCCTCCCACCCTGGTCTCCTGAGTGGCTGGGATTACAGGTGTGAGTCACCACACCTGGCCCTGTATGTATCCTTTTGCCTTTGTCACTTTTCTTCCTGCCTGGAAGAGGGACATTATGGCCACATTTTAAGGACGGTGCAGGAAAACACTAGAAAGGCCATGGGTCTCATCTGACAGTGTGGATTCGCCATTTAAAAAAAAAAAAAAAAAAAGCGCATATGCCACACACTTTTAAACAACCAGATCTCACAAGAACTTACTATTGTGACCACAACACCAAAGGGGGATGGTGTTAAACCATGAGAAACTGACCCCATGATCCAATCACCTCCTATCAGGACCCACCACCAGCATTGGGGATTACATTTCAACACAAGATTTAGGTGAGGACACAGATCCAAACCACATCAAAAGTTCGTTGCAGCTTCAATCTCCTGGGCTCAAGTGATCCTCCCACCTCAGCCACCCAAATAGCTGGGACTACAGGCACATGCCTCCACACTTGGCTAATTTTTCATTTTTTGTAAAGATGGGGTCTATGTTGCCCAGGCTTGTCTTGAACTCCTGGCCTCAAGTGATCCTCCCACCTCAGCCTCCAAAACTGCTGGAATTAGAGGGACGAGCCACCATGCCCAGGCTACGAGTATCTTATTCGTTAAATTATGTTTAAGGAAGTACTTCAAATTATGTTTGAAGTACTGCTGAATGCTTTCATAGTCTTTAACTAAAAGACACAGGGTACTGTGAGTAAGGTAGTCTACATGGACAAGCAAGATAGTTCCTAACAAGCTACTATTTTGATACAGTTTCTTCAAATATTTATGGAAATGCTCTGAGATATTTATGTTGGGGAGGATGTTTGATTTGCACACTGGAAGCTATTCTTTTTTTCTCGTTTTAAGAGAATTTCAGGATGATGTTGGGGTCTGAGTCATATAAATAATTCAGCTAAAAGTCAGGCTTGAGGAAATTTCTATGCTACTAAGAAAGAAAAAAGAAAAGCCCACTTTTTTTTTTTTTGAGACCGTGCATCCCTCTGTCATCCAGGCCGTAGTGCAATGGTGCAATCTTGGCTCACTGCAACCTCCACCTCCCAGGTTGAAGCAAGTCTCTTGCCTCAGCCTCCCGAGTAGCTGAGACTACATGCGCCTGCCAACACACCCAACTAATTTTCAAATTTTTAGAGGAGATGGGATTTTACCATATTGGCCAGGCTAGTCTCAAACTCCTGGCCTCAAGTGATTTGCCCGCATCAGCCTCTCAAAGTGCTGGGATTACAGGCATGAACCACTGTCCTGGCCTGAAAAGCCCACTTTTTTTATATATATATATATATTTTTAAAATCAACTGATTATGCTGGGGGCAGTGGCTCACACCTATAATCCCAGAACTTTGGGAGGCTGAGGCATGTGGATCACTTATTTTTATTTTCCTTACACAGGGTCTTGCTCTGTTACCCAGGCTGGAGTGCAGTGGCTCATTCATGGCTCACTGCAGTCTTGAACTCCTGGGCTCAAGTGATCCTCCCGCCTCAGCCTCCTGAGTAGCTGGGACTACAGGCATGTGCCACCAAACCCAGCTGTTACTTTTTAAAAGACAGGCTTTGAGTATTCTACATATGTTAATTCATTTATGCATCCCAGTAGCCCTGGGATGAAAATACTGTTATTATCTCCATGTTACGAACAGAGAATCTGAAGCTTACTTAAATTAAGGAGCTTGTCGAAGGTGATAGGACTTGTTGGAACAGAGCTGGGATTCAGTCTTGGCCAGTCTGATACCACAGTTCATCTCTAAAACAGGAGTCAGCACACTGCAGACCATAGGCCAAGTCTGGCCTGATGCCTCTTTTTATAAATAAAGTTTTATTGGAACACAGGCACTGTTGTTCATTTACATGGTGTATGTGGCTGCTTTTGTGTGACAACAGCATTTGAGCAGTTGTGGATAACTGGAGTGGTGGAGGGTAGAGTCATCCTCTTTAAAATGTGAGCCCCCAGAGTGGGAACTTCCAAACTGAGATCTCAATCCCCAGAGTGAGCTTGTTGCTGAGGAATTTGTAGTTTAGTCAGCTCCCCAAATACCCACTATCTCTGCTTTGACCTGAACAGAGGATGACAAAGAAACCTATCTCCTTTCTGGCGTGAAAATATTTCCTTCCCCTTCAAAATGAGTCTAGAAGAGTTCAGTGAGGGGAATGACAGCTGAAGGTGTTCTGTGTGGTGCTTGGCACCCAGTCAACACTCAGCAAACGTCCCCTTCCTTCCGACACCTGCCCTTGCCACCTCCTGGACCAAAATTGGCCACCTGCCTCAACTTGCAAAGGTTTGTATATCATGGACACAATGCTTTATGCTTTAAAACCGACATTGACATTTCATATAACAAAGTGAAGGTTGGAAGTAAGTTTCACAACTCAGAATAAACTGTTTGGGTCCAGCTGATGAGTGCGGGGGTGGGGGGTGCAGCGAGGGGAATGTGCTAGGTCAGCCAGGTCAGCCATTCCATTATAGTTGAGGCAGTGAATTATCTTTCTTTGTCCAGAAGACCAAGGTGGAGGGCAAAAGGGGAATGAGCACTCAAGTGAGTGGGAGCAGAATGCTTGCCTGGGCAGCCTCTGGATGACTCTTTCCACAACTGTGTCAGTCTTGGTCCCTCCACCCATCCAACACCAGCATTAAAAGCCTAATCTTTAACCAGGCTCTGAGCCATTTGCCTGACACTGAAAAACAGCTGAGTATTCCTGCCAAATATATATCCACATTTTTTTATAGACATAAATCACCTTCAAGCCACTTCTCCTCTCTGCAGTTAAGGTTACTAAATCTACCCAGCACTTTTGTTCTTTAGAAGAACATAGACTTCATGGTTAGACTGGGCTTTAAGTCTCTGATCCATTCTACTAACTGTGTGACCTTGAGAAAAACTTTTAACCTCTCTGAGCCTCAGTCTTATCTTTTGCAATAACAGTACTTACCAATTTCATCCACCTGTATAACAAATATTTGAGTGCCTATTGTGTGCCAGGCACTGTGAAGAGCTATAAATTTCACAGCAAATAAGACAGACAAGATCCTTATCCTTGTGCATCTTACCATCTAATAGAAGGCGCTGCAATAATCAAGTAAATAAATACTCAAGATTGTTACAGATGATGATAAATGATGTGAAGGGGATATAGAGGGTGATGTAATAGAGTGAGCCACTCAAGTGACATTAAGGGAAGACCTGAAGTATGAGAATGAGCAATAGCCATGGGAAGAGCTGTTAATGGTATCAAGCTGCGGGAACATTGAGCACAAAGGTATGGGGATGGGAAAAGAAGTGTTGTTTTAGGGCCAGGCGCGGTGGCTCATGCCTGTAATACCAACTCTTTGGGAGGCCAAGGCAGGCAGATCGCTTGAGGTCAGGAGTACAAGACCAGCCTGGCCAACATGGTAAAACCCCGTCTCTACTAAAAAAAAAAAAGTACAAAAATTAGCCGGGTATGGTGGTGTGCGCCTGTAATCCCAGATACTTGGGAAGCTGAGGTGGGAGAATTGCTTGAACCCAGGAGGTTGCGGTGGGTGAACCGAGACTGCGCCACTACACTCCAGCCTGGGCAACAGAGCAAGACTCCATCTCAAAAAACAAAGAAAAAAAAGTTGTTTTAGGAACAGACAGTAGCATAGTGTCAAGAGGCAAGGTGGCATGAGATGCGGTCGGGGAGGGAGGCAGAGGCCCAGTTGCATGGGCTTCATGCATCATGGTAAGGACTTTAGATTTTGTTCTAATCAGCGTGGGAAGTCAGTAAAAGAATTGTACAGAGTTCATATTTTCTTTTCCTTTTTTTTTTTTTTTTTTTTAATCTCTGAGACAGGGTCTGGCTCTGTCACCCACGCTGGAGTGCTGTGGTGTGATCATGGCTTCCTGCAGCCTTCACCTCCTGGGGGCAAGGAATCCTCCTCACTCAGCCTTCCGAGTAGCTGGGACTACAGGCATGTGCAATGGCACCTGGCTATTTTTTATTTTTAGAAATAAGGTCTCACTATGCTACCCAGGCTGGTCTCAAACTTCTGGCCTCAGACAATCCTCCTGCCTGAGCCTCCCAAGGTGCTGAGATTACAGGCATGAGCCACCATGCCCAGCTGTGATTCATGTCTTGAAAAGATTGGTTTTGTTGCTTTGTGAAAAGATTATAAGAAACAAGAGAGGCCACGGTTATCGTAAAGATTACCTGCAGTTACAAATGTAAAGTAATGAGCACAGCCCCTGATGCATGTAAATTCTCTAAATGATAGTTAGTTGTTCTGGAAAGTCTAAGCCTGTCCTGTACAGTATACCAGCCATTCACCACATGTGATTACTGAGCATCTGGAATGTGGCTAGTGCAACCAAAGTCTTAAATTTCTCATTTTATTTAATTTTAATTAATTTAAATTTAAAAACTGATACTCAATTCAGTTACTGGGAAGCATGTTTGAAAAAACTTAGATATATGAATCAATTTTTTAAAGTACAGATTTTATGAAATGTGAACACAGACTCAAGTATTTTGGAAGAAAATTTGATGTCCAAATTGAGATACACTATAAAATACGCACATGACCCCAAAGACTTAGTAAGAAAAAGAGAATGTAAAATAACTTGTTACAGCTGGGCATGGTGACTCACGCCAGTAATCCTAGCACTTTGGGAGGCTGAGGCGGGCAGATCACCTGAGGTCAGGAGTTCAAGAGCAGCCTGGCCAACATGGCGAAACCCTGTCTCTACTAAAAATACAAAAAGTTAGCCGGGAATGGTGGTGCGTGCATGTAATCCCAGCTACTCGGGAGGCTGAGACAGGGGAATCACTTGAACCCAGGAGCTGGAGGTTGCAGTGAGCCAAGATCGTGCCACTGCCCTCCAGTCTGGATGACAGAATGAGTGAGACTCCATCTCAAAAAAAAAAAAAGAAAACTTGATAACATTTTTACACTGATCACATGCCCAAGGGATATTTTAGACATATTCTCTTAAATAAAACATTAATTGCATTTAATAATAGTAAATATTAAATTAATTTTACTTCTTTTACTGTTTTTAATGCCGATACTAGAAAATTTAAAATTCGACCAGGTATAATGGCTCACACCTATAAGCCCAGCACTTTGGGAGGCCAAGGCTGGAGGATACCTTGAGGCCAGGAAATCAAGACCAACCTGGTAAAAATAGCAAGCCCCTCTCTCTACAAAAAAAAGAAAAAAAGAAAAAAGAAAAGAGGCACGACGGCATTCGCTTGTAGTCCCAGTTGCTTGGGAGGCTGAAGTGAGAGGATAGCTTGAACCCAGGATGTCGAGGCTGCAGTGAGCTATGACTGTGCCACTGCACTACAGCCTGGGTGACAGAGTAAGACCCTGTTACAAAATACAGAAAAAGTAATAAAACATGTGTGGCCCAGTACAGTGGCTCATGCATGTAATCACAGCATTTTGGGAGGCTGACATGAGAGGATCACTTGAGGCCAGGAGTTTGAGGCTGCAGTGAGCTAGAATTATGCCATTGCACTCAGCCTGGGTGACACAGTGAGATCTTATCTCTAATAAATAAATAAATAGCATATGTGGTTCACATTGTATTTCTATTGGGCATGCTGATCTAAGGGAAAACAAAAATGTAGACATATAAATGCACAGAATGCTAATTCTTGATTATGTCTCATCAGAAATTTTAATTCAAAGATTGGAACTGGGAAACAAAAGCATCTTTTGGAAACACTGCAGGAATGCATAATCTACATCGTAATTATTTATTTATTTTTATTTTATTTTATTTTATATTTTGTTTGAGACAGAGTCTCACTCTGTTGCCCAGGCTGGAGGGCAGTCGCGTGGTCTCAATTGACTGAAACTTCTTCCTCCCAGGTTCAAGCGATTCTTGTGCCCCAGCCTCCCGAGTAGCTGGGATTATAGGCCTGCGTCACCACATCCAGCTAATTTTTGTAATTTTAGTAGAGGCGGGGTTCCACTATGTTGGCCAGGCTGGTCTTGAACTCCTGGCCTCAAGCAATACTACTGCCTCCGCCTCCCAAAGTGCTGGATTACAGACATAAGCTGCCATGCCCGGCTTTATTTATTTTTATGTACATCTCACTCTCAAGGAGTTATTTTAGCATGCCTGACTGTTCCTGGATGTTAGACCCTCTTTTGGCAAACTCAAGAAGCGCAACCCCAGGGGAAATAGAGAGAATGGATCTCAGGACTTAGAGGGTCCCAGAATGTAAGGTTTTATCCCCAAAACCAACTGGGCTCAATACCCTATGGTATTAGTATATCTACTTTGAGCATGGAAAGTACTGAGTCAGTCTAGCATAAGTGTAAATCGCTAACTCCAGGGAATGTAGTTGCACAGAGTTTCCCAAAAGTTTGCACAGTATATGCATAAGTCACTAGGGAGGCAGCAGTGATTTCGGTCTCTGCCTGCAGACTTCCTGCAAAGCAATTTATTTTAAGTTAAAGGCACGTGCCAGGGCCTGCACTAAGTGTTTTAGGTTTGTTATCTCTTTTATTTATTTATTTAGAGATGGAGTCTTGCTCTTGTCACCTAGGCTGTAGTGCAGTGGCACGATCTCGGCTCACTGCAGCCTCCACCTCCCAGGTTCAAGCGATTCTCCTTCCTCAGCCTCCCAAGCAGCTGGGATTACAGGCACGTGCCACCATGCCCTGCTAATTTTTGTATTTTTAGTAGAGACGGGGTTTCACCATGTTGGCCAGGCTGGTCTCGAACTCCTGACCTCAGGTGATCCACCCACCTTGGCCTGCCAAAGTGCTGGGATTACAGGTGTGAGTCACTGTGCCCAGCCTCAGGTTTGTTATCTCTTTTAAGCCTCAAGAAACTTTATGAGGCATAAGTATCACTATTACACCCATACTATATTACCGAGATTTGATGGCTTGTCCAAGATCACATATGTAGTAATAGACACTCTGATTCCAGAATCTATGCTCTTAACAACCATACTAGACAGCAACCCAGTTGTCATGCTAGTGACCCAAAAGACCACCCTTGAGGAAGAGACTCCTTCTCTTTTATCCTTCATTATTACCAGTTACGCTGAGACCTGCTCATTTCTTCCTAATCCCTATCCTGTTTCCAGCACAGAGCTGGCCACAAAATAAGTGGGCAACACCTTACTGATTGAGTGATAGACATGTGTCATTAAGAAACCACTGAGCTGCTCCCCGCCAACAAAAAAACACTGAGGGAAACTGGTTCTTTTGCTACTTTCTCGATTTATTGCTATACCCACCACTGGACCTAGTACGATGCCTAGCGTGTATTCATTAGTCAATAATTTATGTTCAGCACTGATTCTTTCAACAAACTTGAGTGCTCAGTTCCCTATCTGGGGGGTGTGAATGAAAGCTTCACAAACACTGCCACTATTAATAATAGTAGTAGTAGTCATTAACAATAGTAATAAAAAATCACTATTAGTAGTTAATAATGGTAATATCTGTGAGATCTTCATTAATAGTAATAATGATTACGATAACAACAAACATTTATTGAGTACTTACGGTGCTAGGTGCTATTAATATTAAAGCGGCTGGATGCAGTGGTTCACTCCTGTAATCCCAGCACTTTGGGAGGCCAAGGCGGGCAGATTGCTTGAGCTCAGGAGTTTGAGACCAGCTTGGGCAACATGGCAAAACCCCATCTTCAAAAAATACAAAAATGAGTCAGGTGTGGTAGTGAGCGCCTATAATCAGTCCTAGCTACTCGGGAGGCTGGGGTGGCGAGGCTTGCTTGAGCCCAGTCAAGGCTGTAGTGAGCCAAGATTGCGCCACTGTACTCCAGCCTGGGTGACAGAGCGAGAACCTGCCTCAAAACAAATTTTAAGTATTTTTTCTATCCTGAGGATTTCATTTTCTGTGTTTTAGATAAGACATGACACCATTTAATTCTTACAACCACCCTATAATTCCAAAAGTGTCAGTATCTACTTACTCAACTCAGAGAGCTGAGTGGCCTGTGTTTTGGCCATAAATTTCTGAAATAGGATGTTCACTGATCCCTTACAACTGTAAACAGGGCAAACATGGTCTCTGGCCAGGGAAAACACAAACAGAACCACCCTCTGAATCAAAAACATTTCTTGTCCTTTTACAGGATAGTTGTAAGGACTAAGAAACAAAATCTTCATGTTTCCAGGAATGGATGAATTGGCTTCCATCATTAAAAATTTGTTTCTTGCCTTATGTTCTATATATACTTAAATAGCATCCAACTACTTATTGTCCTAAAAATGCTTCTGATATTTGTATGCTCCAGATTCCATGTCCTTCTACCTATCCTGGGTTTTTTGCCCCCCGCCCCCACTAAGTGAACTATTCTTCTTTATACAGCCTAACTCGAGTATCCTGTTAGTGAAGACCTACCAAATTGGGTCAGTTGCACTTTGGTTCCTTTTGGCATAAAAAGAAAGGCAGATTGCTCTTCTTTCGGGCTCAGTAACTTCTTTATTTTCCTTCTCCACTCCCCCACTCGTCTGTGAGCTCCTGATGATGGGGAAGGGCAAGGACTGTGTCTTATTAGGCTTTCTGTCCCCAGCTACTGGCGCAAGACCTGCCATATAATATTATTGTTGCTAATATTCGTTAAACACTGTGCCAAGCCTTGTGCTCCTTATCTTCTAGATATTTTTTTCTCCCCTGCCCTGTGCTCCTTGTCTTCTAGATACTTTTTTCTCCCAACAAGCTTGTGAGTAGGTACCACTGTTACCCATCCCAATTTTTACATATGAGGTAAATGTATACATTAAAAAGTTGGCTGGGCCCTGTGGCTCACATCCATAATTATTGCATGTTAGGAGGCTGAGCCGGGAGGATTGTTTGAGCCCAGGAGTTTGAAACCAGCCTGGGAAATGTGAGAACTTGTCTCTTAAAAAAAAAAAAAGTAAAATAAAAACCTTAGAAGCGTAAGTAACTGGTCCCAAAATCACACTTCTACTCAAGTGGCAGAGCCTGAATTAGAACTCAATAATCAAATAAGCCACCTAAAGCATTTTTCACAGCATGTGGTGCTTAATAAGCATATAGTCTGTGAATATTAGCAATGGGAATTATTGTTCAAAGTTGTACAGCTCGTAAAGAAAGCTGAGACTGTAACTCAAGTTTTATGTATTTCTTATTTATTTAGCTCCAAAGTTTACAGCCTTTCCATTATACCAGAATTGAATTAACAGGGCCTCTAACCATTTGTTTTTTTTTTTTGTTTTTTTTGTTTTTTGATATAGACAGAGTCTCCCTCTGTCCATATTTTTTTTTAATATAGACAGAGGGAGACTTCAGGCCGAAGTGCAGTGTCGTGATCACAGCTCACTGCAGCCTCTGACTCCTAGGTTCAAGGATCCTCCCACCTCAGCCTCCTGAGCAGCTGATACTACAGATATGTGCCACTGTGCCCAGCTAATTTGTATACACACACACACACACACACACACATATGTATACATAGAGATGGGTTTTTGCCATGTTGCTCAGGCTGGTCTCGAACTCCTGGCCTCAAGAGATCCTCCCATGTCCACCTTCCAAAGTGCTGGGATTACAGGCATGAGCCACCACACTCAGCCTCCATTTATACTTTTTAGATTCTGGGTGTATTTTTTAAAATTCAGAAATATTAAAACCAAAAATATGATATTTTTTATGTTTTCTTTTAGTATATAAAGCTTTCAACTTACAAAAAATATAACTGTATGCATAACCTCATTTACATGGAAATTCAAAAACCAAGTTTCATACTCTCTCTGAAAAAGTCTCTTCCAGCTATCTATCTCTGCAATAGGTTCTGTGAATTACAGAAAACGAATTAATCTGCTGTCATTGCTGGTTACCTGTCTGGCTACCTTGAGGATGGGTACTATATTTCAATTCTGTGATCCCAGCACAATGCCCAGTGTCTAATAAACATTCAATGAACATTTCTCGAATGAATGTATAAGGCAACCACTTTTGGTCTCAGGGTTCCCTTACAGTCTTAAATATTATTGGCCGGGTGCGGTGGCTCAAGCCTATAATCCCAGCACTTTGGAAGGCCGAGACGGGTGGATCACGAGGTCTGGAGATCAAGACCATCCTGGCGAACACAGTGAAACCCCGTCTCTACTAAAAAAATACAAAAAACTAGCCGGGCGAGGGGACGGGCGCCTGTAGTCCCAGCTACTGGGGAGGCTGAGGCAGGAGAATGGCGTGAACCCGGGAGGCGGAGCTTGCAGTGAGCTGAGATCCGGCCACTGCGCTCCAGCCTGGGCGACAGAGCGAGACTCCGTCTCAAAAAAAATATATATATATATATTATTGAGGTTAGTCTGAGTGCAGTGGTGTTTACAACTAACTGATCACAACTAGTTACAGATCTTTTTGTTTCCTCTCTACTCCCACTGTCTGACTTGGCTAGCCCTTAAAAAATAAAAAAGGGCCGGGCGCGGTGGCCTATAATCCCAGCACTCTGGGAGGCCGAGAGGGAGGATCGTTTGAGCCCAAGAGTTCAGGACCAGCCCGAGCAACATAGTGAAACTCCGTCTCTACTAAAAATACAAAAAATTAGCTAGGCGTGGTGGCGCGCACCTGTGGTCCCCGTTACTCGGAAGGCTGAGGCAAGAGAATCGCTTGAGCACAGGAGGTTGACGCTGCAGTGAGTGGAGGCTGTGATTGCACCACTGCACTCCAGCATGGGCGACAGACTGAGACTCTGTCTCAAAAATAAATTAAATTAATTAATTAATAAATAGTGAAACGAACACCACAGAGACATACTTCCTTTTGTCCTTTTGTCTCTTCTGCAGAGTAACGCGAAGTCTTGCCGTAACCCAAGATGGCAACCATCTCTCAAATGTCACGCCGTACAATGACGTCACACAGCGACCATGCCTTTCCTCCCTGAGAGTTTCGCTACATTTCCCAAGATGCTTTGCCGATAGCGACGCTATTAGTCGTCATCGACGGAAGCGCACCTGACTGAGCGGAAGTAGAAGATCTCTGAGGCTAAGAAGGTGGAGACTGGAGAAGCTGTGAGGTTGTGAGTAACCCCGTGGGTCTAAGCCTCTTGGCTGTGAGGAACGAAGCTAGGGAATAATCTGCTGGAAGCGCGAGGCGTCGCTTCCCTAACCCTAGGAGCTCAGACTCCTGTGTTCTTCCAGTAGACCTGGGAGCGAAGAGAAATAAGACATTGCTGTGGAGGCGAAGTCTCCGTATTAAGGTCTTGCTGGTTTTTAAGTTTTCTTGGAACATACTAGGGCGAATTCAGACTCTTGTCGTGACACAAGGGTCGTTGGCGTGATTTTGCTGCGACTAGAGCAATTTACATTTTTGCAAATCTCTAGCAAATTTTTGCAAATATCTGGGCTGCTGATGCTCTGACTCAGCTTCTACAGCAGTGGTTCGCAATTGGCTGCACGTCAGAATCACCTGGGATGAAAAAAAAAAAAAACAACTCTGATGCCCTTGCTTGACGCCACACTAATAAATCAGAGTTTGGTTAGGGTCTGAGCAGTGGTATTTTCTAAATCTCTAGTGTTCTGTTGGGCAGCTAGGGTTCAGAGTCACCCTTTCTGATGCCTGACTCTGACCCCCACGGTGATTCTGATTCGGGTCACCTGCGCGAAGGTTCCCTTTCCACTGTAAGCTGCGTGGGCTCTACTACACGCATTTGGGTTAAAGTGATCACAGTTTTGGCACGGATTTTATTTTGAGGTATACTAGAAACGTATTCTTGGGTTTCCTGTGGTGGTGCTAAAAAGACGGACCATTGTTTCTTACTCGTGTCTTGGTTATTCATTCTGAATGAAAATTAGGGCTGCTTCCTTTTTCTTATCACTGTTTTAGTTTCTGCCTAATTTTTGCTATATAAACAGAACGCGAACGGTGGAACGTGGAAGAGTCACATTAAAAACGGCTTCTTTTGTTGCTTATTAGAAGTTCTGGGCCGGGCGCGGTGGCTCAGGCCTGTAATCCCAGCACTTTGGGAGGCCGAGGCGGATGGATCACGAGGTCAGGGGTTCCAGACCAGCCTGGCCAAGAAAGTGAAACCCCGTCTCTACCAAAACTACAAAAATTAGCCGGTGGCGCGGTGGCAGGCGCCTGTAATCCCAGCTACTCGGGAGGCTGAGGCAGGAGAATCGCTTGAACCCGGACGCAGAGGTTGCAGTGAGCTGAGATCGTGCCACTGCATTCCAGCCTGGGTGACAGAGTGAGACTCCGTCTCAAAAAAAAAAAAAGTCTAGTACCAGATTTGATCAGGAAAGGGGTCTCAGTTAAAATGACATTTGACATTATTTTTACTTATAATCTATATTTTTAAATAATGAATTCCAGTGAAAGGAAGTTACGGTGTGTTTTTTGGCTGTAATGCAGAGGTTTGTTTAGGTTTAAAACAGAACTTTAAAAAATATAAGCACCATTACATAGCAGTTGTTTTGTTTTCTTTACCCCCAGCTTTAGCGTCACCTCCCTCACTGGACAGCATGGGGGAGAAGTCAGAGAACTGTAGGGTTCCAGAGGATCTGTTCAATGGCTTGAAGGTTACAGATACTCAGGAAGCCGAGTGTGCTGGCCTTCCAGTTCCTGATCCCAAAAGTCAGCATTCCCCGAGTAAGCTGCTCAGGGATGATGAGGCGCATCTCCAGGAGGACCAGGCAGAAGAGGAGTGTTTTCATGATTGCAGTGCCTCATTTGAGGAGGAGCCAGGAGCGGACAAGATAGAGAACAAATCTAATGAAGATGTGAATTCCTCTGAACTAGATGAAGAATACCTAATAGAACTGGAAAAAAACATGTCGGATGAAGAGAAACAGGTAATTATTTTATTTATTGTGCAAGAGCTGCCACTTACACTGCATTTTAAAATGTGATCGATACTGTATCGTAGACTACCTCATCTGTGGTAAAGAATAACTTGCCCTTTTGTCCTTTTATGGCTTTAGTAGTGTAGGATCTGAGATAAATCGGTGGCATGACAGGGAAACACTGAGTGTGTCTGCTTAGCAAAGAAATTTTCATTATTTTTTGTGAACCTAGAGTTATGTTCATCTTGTACTTCAGGAGTCTGTAACATAACAGTCTTTTTGTTTATTTTCAAAATGTATATATACTTTTTAGTTTTCTGTTATAACCTTTTCTGTGGTTGGCTGCTGAAATTTCTGTAATGAACATTTTTATGTTTATGCTACATTTATGTTTATGAACATTTCCTGTTTATGCTAATCCCTTGTTAGCAAAATATGACTGCCTGAATATCTTGGTGGAGTTTTGGTTGCGGAGGTCTTAAGGAACAGAATTGTGTATGATTATAGCTAGCTATCGTTTGTTGAATGCCTACAATGTGCCATCCACTGACTTAAAATGTTACTTGTGTTTTCATTAATCCTCACAACATGCCTATGAAATATGTACTGTTATTTCCCCTAAGGAAACAACTTGGAGTGGTGAAGTAATTAGCTGAAGATCAAATGCCTAATGAATTGCAAAACTAATTCTCAAATCAAATCTGTTTGATTCCAAAGCCAGAGTCTAATGTAGAATGTAATAACAAAAACATGAGGCCGGGCGCGGTGGCTCAAGCCTGTAATCCCAGCACTTTGGGAGGCCAAGGCGGGTGGATCACGAGGTCAGGAGATCGAGACCATCCTGGCTAACATGGTGAAACCCCGTCTCTACTAAAAATACAAAAAAAAAAAAACTAGCCGGGCGTGGTGGCGGGCGCCTGTAGTCCCAGCTACTTGGAGGCTGAGGCGGGAGAATGGCGTGAACCCGGGAGGTGGAGCTTGCAGTGAGCCGAGATCGCGCCACTGCACTCCAGCCTGGGCGACAGAGCGAGACTCCGTCTCAAAAAAAAAACAAAAAAAACAAAAAAAAAAACAAAAACATCTGTCTTCCTACAAAGCAGATAGACTAATAAAATGTACAATCTCCTGTTTCTTTGCTCTGGGGCCACACCCTTAACTGAGTAAGCCTTCACTTTTGGAGACTGAAGTCCTGCTGTCCTACCTCCTTCTGATTGCACAAGCAAGGTAGTCTCTGAAGAGTTACTGTAATAGCTTCAGTTTGTCTACAAAGAACTTGAATGAGATTATAGTTTATGCCACTAACGCGCTCACTCACTGAACAGGTTGTGATACATTGGTAATGAGTTGAGATAATTAATGTGTAGCCTAAGCCTAACAGTGGGAGTGGGAAGGTAGCCTGGGGTGGGAAGGAGCATCTTCTCTTTCGCTGTCTCATTAGACACTTTTCATTATCAAATCAGTTAGCTTTCATGTGAACGTGTTCGCTTTTGTGCTAGTGTGCGCCACCAGAACAGGAGGAAAAAGGGGCAAAACTGAGCCAAGTTCATAAACTATCACAGCAAATACAGCTCAAAAAAATTAAGTACTGCTCCATAACAGTATAGCAGGTTTCAGGCTTTTTAGAAACACTGATTATACATCTATGTTATAAAGATAGCAATGCTTTTCTGTTACCTTAATATATTTTGCCCTAAAATTATATTAATTTTCTAGTGCCCTCTGGATTTGACAGTTGAATGGTTTGGCTCAAGGTGTCACAAAGTCTGATCCCCACCTCTAATTTAGTAAAGCCTGTTTTGTGTCTCCTAGGCCAGAAAATCATACTTTCAGTTCCATAAATACTTTTGGGATTTTTTTTTTTTTTTTTTTTTTTTAAGACAGGATCTCGCTGTGTCATCCAGGCTGGAGTGCAGTGATGTGATAACGGCTCACTGCAGTTTCAACCTCCTGGGCTCAAGTGGATCCTCCCACCTCAACCTCCTGAGTAGCTGGGACAACAGGCATGCACCACCCTACCTGGCTCATTTTTATGGGTGTTTTGGTAGAGACGGGGTCTCACTGCGTTGCCCAGGCTGGTCTCCAACTGCTGGGCTCAAGCTATCGTCCCATTTTGGCCTCCCAAAGTGCTGGGATTACAGGCGTGAACCACCACACCTAGCCAGGATAATTATTTTTATTGCCTGTAAGTCATATTCTAAGTAGAACAATACTTTCTTTCACTTTTTTTGCTCCTTTTAAAAATTGAGATATAATTTAGTGAAACAGTAGATCAGTTCTCATGTGTAGAATGCAATGAGTTTGACAGTTGTATTCACCTGCATAACTCACATTTCTATCAAGATAGAGAACATTTCCATCATGTCAGAAACTCCATTTGTGTGCTGTATCAGTCGTTCCTTTCCCAACCACACCAGTCTCTGGTTAACCACTCTTCTGATTCCTGTCTCATAGGTGGTTTTTTTCCTGTTCCAGACTTTCATATAAATATAATTAGACAGTAGTATTCATGTTTAAAACATAAATATTTTCTATTTATATATCAAAGTGTTTTTATAGCTAATTTGAAAATTTGTAAGAATATCTCATAACAGTAACATACAGCAGACTAGTCCTGTTATTTAGAGAAATGTAAGCCACTAACTCTACTTTAAGGAAATAGGCCGGGCGCGGTGGCTCAAGCCTGTAATCCCAGCACTTTGGGAGGCCGAGACGGGTGGATCACGAGGTCAGGAGATCGAGACCATCCTGGCTAACACGGCGAAACCCCGTCTCTACTAAGAAATACAAAAAAAACTAGCCGGGCGAGGTGGCGGGCGCCTGTAGTCCCAGCTACTTGGGAGGCTGAGGCCGGAGAATGGCGTGAACCCGGGAGGCGGAGCTTGCAGTGAGCTGAGATCCGGCCACTGCACTCCAGCCTGGGCGACAGAGCGAGACTCCGTCTCAAAAAAAAAAAAAAAAAAAAAAAAGGAAATAACCTATGAGAGTACAGATTGCCTTCAGCTAACTGTGGTACTAATCTGTTAGCTGTTTTTATGCTATTTTGATAAATACCTTTCCGAAATTTTCAAGAAGACAGCAAAACAGATGAAGAAATGTCTTCTGCATATATGGTTTGGCTTTAATAGCTCATCAGGGACAGGATAGTGTTACATTTGAATCTTTTAAAATAGATAAAGTTCAGATAGTTCAACAATGATTAAAAAAAACATAAATGGCCAAAAAGTGTGAAAAGACTTTCAGCCTCATTAATAATAATAAAATATACAAACTAAAACATTATGTCTCATCTATCGGATCAGAACATTGATCTGATGTTGACAAGGAGAGGATGCTGGAACTCATATACTCATGTTGGGAATGTAAATTGTTATGTCACTTCATGGGACACATACCAAATTTTTATGTGAACATTTCTTTAGATAGAGCTATCAATAGACTTCTACAATGATAGAAATGTTCTACATCCTGCACCATGCAGTATGGTAGCTGCTAACTACATCAGGCTGTTGAGCACTTGAAATGTGGCTATTACGGCTGAGAAACTGAATTTTATTTTAATTAATTTAAATAGTCACACTGGGTGGCTCACACCTATAATCCCAGCACTTTGGGAGGCTGAGGCGGGCGGATCACCTGAGGTCAGGAGTTCGACCCGAGACCTGCCCGGCCAACATAGTGAAACCCCATCTCTGCCAAAAATAAAAAAAATTAGCCGGGCCTGGCGGCAGGCTCCTGTAATCACAACCACTCAGGAGGATGAGGCAGGAGAATTGCTTGAACCCAGGAGGTGGAAGTTGCGGTGAGCCGAGATTGCGCCATTGCACTCCAGCCTGGGAGACAAGAGCGAAATTCCATCTCAGAAAATAAATAGTCACACAGGCCAGGCATAGTGGCTCATTCCTATAATCGCAGCACTTGGGAGGCTAAGGCTGGAGGATCACTTGAGCCCAGGAGTTTGAGACCAACCTGGGCAACAGAGTGAGACCCTGTCTTTCCAAAAAAAAAAAAATTTTTAATTAAAAAATTTTTAAAAGCCTTTAAAAATAAAAATAACCACATGAGGCACAAGCCTATAGCCCTACCACTCAGGAGGCTGAGGTGGGAGGATCCCTGGAGCTTGGGAAGTTGAGGCTGCAGTGAGCCATGATCATGCCACTGCACCCCAGCCTGTGCAACAGAGTGAGAACTTGTCTCAAAATGAATAAATAAATAATTTTAAAATAAAATTGTCACATGTGGCTAGTAACTACCATATTGGACATGACAGCATTAACCCTGATTCTCTTGTAGCCATTTATTTCAAGGAAATTATTAGAAATATATACAAAATTATATACATAGATGTGTTGCAGCATCATTCATAATTTTGGAAAGCTAGACAATGTTAAACAGGGTATTTGTAGTATAGTAAATATATTTGGTCCTTGTCCCTGGTTCCTGTTACAGAGCCCCTAAAACCCTTGGAATTTTCTGATAGTGTATCTTCTGTTATTCTTAATGTACCCCTTTTGATAACATCTGAGTTCATCCTAATGAGATAACTTTTAGGGTGTGGCCTATCAATAGCCTAAGGACGGGGCCAGTCACCAAAAAGACTAAGTGATTAGGGGTTTAGAGGGTTGGAACTTTTAGCACCACCTACCGAAATCCAGGAAAGGAGGAGGGTAAGTGCTGGAGATTAAGCTCCATTAAAACTTTTTTCTTTTTGTGTTTTGAACCAAGTCTCACTCTGTTGCCCAGACTGGATTGCAGAGGTGCGATCATAGCTCACTGCAGCCTTCAACCTCCTGGGCTCAAGCTGTCCCCCTACATCAGTGTCCCAAGTAGCTGGGACCACAGGCACCCTCCACCACACCTGGCTAAATGTTTTTGTATTTGAAATGAGGTCTCACTGTGTTGCCCAGGCTGGTCTCGAACTCCTGGACACAAGCAATATTCCCATCTCAGCCTCCCAAAGTGCTAGGATTACAGGTGTGAGCTGCTACGCCTGGCTTATAAAAACTCTTGAACAAGAAATCTGATGAGCTTCCAGGTTGATGAGCACATGGAAGTGTTAAGAGGATGGCACCCAGAGAGGGCATGGCAGCTCTGTACCCCTTCTCCCTCTGCCTTTCCCTGTGTGTCTCTTCACCTGGCTGTCCTATATCCTTCATAATATCCTTTATAATAAACTACTAAGTGTAAGTAAAGTGTTTCCCAGAGTTCTGTGACCCAGTCTAGCAAATTATTGAACCCAAGGACGGGGTGGTTAGAATCCTGTGCTAACTATTCAGTCGGAATCACAGGTCACAACCTGGGACTTGTGATTAGTGTCTGAAGTGGGGCCAGGCTTGTGAGACTGAACTCTTAACCTGTGGGATCAGACACTGTCTACCTGGAGATAGTGACAGAACCGAATTGAATTACGGGACACCCAGTTGGTGTCCGCTGGAGAACTGTTTAGTGTGGAAGAAAACTCTCATCTGTTGTCAGAACTATTGGGGGTGTATAGTAGGAGAGAAAAATATGTTCTTCCCAGAGTATTATTTAAATTTTGTTGTTACATTTATGTAGTATACAATGCAGTTGTTAAAGATAAATCTTGACTGGGCATAGTGGCTCATGTCTATAATCCCAGCACTTTGGGAGGCCAAGGTGGGCACACCACTTGAGCCCAGGAGTTCAAGACCAGCCTGGCCAACATGATGAAACTCCACCTCTACTAAAAATACAAAAATTAGCCAGGTATGGTGGCATGCACCTGTAGTCCCAGCTACTTAGAAGGCTGAGGCACAAGAATTGCTTAAACCTAGGAGGCAGAGGTTGCAGTGAGCTGAGATGATGCCACTGCGCTCCAGCCTGGGTGACAGAGTGAGTCTCTGTCTCAATAAATAAATAAATAATTTTTTTAAAAAAATTTCTAAAGGTGAATCATAGGTATTGACATGGGAAGCTGCCTGTAATATAATGTCAAATTAATTAATCATGTTATACAACAGTGATGATTTCTTTTAAGTTAAACTAAACCTATATGAAAGTATGTTTATACATACGAATTTGAAGGGTACACACCAAAGTATAAGCAGTAAGTAACTTTTGAGAGGTACGATTATTAGGGAATTTTAATTTATATATAATGCGATTTTGTAATATTTGCTTTTTTTACAGTAAGCCTATATTACATTATTCCATTTTAAGAATATAAATAAGTAAAAATTGATTCCTTTACAACCAAATGTATGCCCTACCACAAAAGCACATAAAGCCAACCCCTGAGGATTTGGGAAAGGAGTGCTATTCCGTATAGAGTCTGTGTATTATTAAAGGCTTCTTGTGGACACAACCAAATAACAATAGCCAAAGTCTGTTAATCAAGCTAACCTCACTTGTCCTGTGGCTGGGAAGATAATTCAGCCTCAAGTACAGTGTCACTTCTCAGCAGAACTCATAAATCAAGAGTAATTGAGGAGGAAAGCAGTTAAGATTTGGTAAAAAGCAGGAAAAGCTCTCAATGGGAGTATAGTGTATTTGTGTGTTTATTTCAGCAGTAAATCCTAACTGTTTGTGAAAGCTTAAATGTAGACATGACTGCCCATAGGAATGGAATTTTAGATAACATTTGAGATGTACTAGGTATGTGAAGCAAATAATTGATTCCAAGAGGCTTGGCTAAGGTGAAGGACAGATGTAGCAGCAGACAAGAATTGCAATAACATTATGATACAAAAAATGCTATCTTAGTGTGTTGGAGCTGCTATAACAAAATACTTTAGACTGGATAATTTATAAATAATAGAAATTTATTGCCGGGTGCGGTGGCTCATGCCTGTAATCCCAGCACTTTGGGAGGCCGAGGCAGGCAGATCACAAGGTCAGGAGATCGAGACCATACTGGCTGACACGGTGAAACCCAGTCTCTACTAAAAATACAAAGAATTAGCTGGGCGAGTTGGCGGGCACCTGTAGTACCAGCTACTTGGGAGGCTGAGGCAGGAGAATGGCGTGAACCCGGGAGGCGGAGCTTGCAGTGAGCCGAGATCACGCCACTGCACTCCTGGCATGCAGGAGTCGCCTCGGTGACAGAGCGAGACTCCGTCTCAAAAAAAAAAATTTATTGCTCGTAACTCTGGAGGCTGAGAAGTTCAAGATCAAGGTGCCAGCAATTTCAGTGTCTGGTGAGGGCCTATTCCTTACAGATGGCACCATTTGTGTTCTTACGTGGCGGAAGGGGCAGGGCAGCTCCCTTCAACCTCTTTTATTAGGACACTAATCCATTTGTGAGGATGGAGCCCTTATGACTTAATCCTATCCCAAAAGGCCCCACCTCTTAATACCAACACAATGGGGATTAGGTTTCAACATGAATTTTGGAGGGACACATTCAGACCATAGCGAGTGTTTATAGTATTAGGACCTGTGGCACATACTGCAGAATGCTGGTATTGATTCTATAAGAAAATCACCTTTTATGGACTGCTTGTCACAGTGCAGTTTCTTAGGACTCATGTGTAAATTTCCTAGGTAATTCATATGCACATGCTGAGACTTGAGGACCACTGTCATGGGCTTTGCACAGTCTTCCTCCATTAAATAGCTATTGAATGAATAGCGTCTTTATCTCCCCCATGAGCGCCAATAATTGGCCTTACAAGTTACAGAAATTTTTTTATCACATTTATTCAAGTAATATTTGCATTTCTTCTACACACCAGGCATTGTTTGAGGCCCTGAGGGATATAGTGGTGAACAAGACAGAGAGGGTTTCTGTTCTCTCATTGGGGAATTAGGACAAAATCTTAAGATGAAGTGATGCAGGGTTGGGTTGGAAGGATGGTGCGATGGTTTGAATGTTTCTCCGCAAAATTCATGTTAAACTTAATCCTCGATGTGTAGTATTAAGAGGTGGAGCCTTTAGAAGGTGATTAGAAGAATCAGTATCCTTATAAAGTATACCAATAAAAGACTTGAGGGAACCTTGTTGGGCCCTTCTACTCCCCTTTCACCAAGTGAGGATGCAGAAAGAAGGCACCATGTTGAATCAGAGAACAAGCCCCTTACCAGACACCAGATCTGCTGGTGCCTTGATCTTGGCGTTTCCAGCCCCTACAGCTGTGCAAAATAAATTTCTATTATTTATAAATTACCCAGTCTGTGTTATTTGGTTATAGCAACCTGAGTGGACTAAGACAGGTGGAGAGGACTGCTTTAGACTGACTGGTCAGGAAAGCCTCTCTGGAGAGGTGGCCTTTCAGCAGAGCCTGGGGGAGGGTGGCACTGGGAGCAGCCAAGTGTGTGACCATCTGAGAGGCAAGCATTGCAGACAAAGAGAGCAGTTGAATAAAACCCTAAAGTAACAACAACCTTGGTGTTTTGACATGTTCAAGGAGTGGAAGAGCCTATGGCTGAAGCATAAAGATTAAGGAAGAGAGTGGGCTGATAGTAGGCAAGGGTCTGATTATGGAACAGTTCCTAAGCCATGGTAAAGAATTTGAAGTTTGTTCCAAGTGCGGAAGGAAACAGGTGGATAATGTTAAGCCAGGGAGAGATGGGAGGTATTTACATTTTAATAAGAGAATTCAGTTCTTATACAGAGAATGGAGGGGTATGAGGATAGAGGAGGGACATGAATGGAACATTTGAGACCAGTTAGGCTCTAATGCAGTAGCCCGGGCAAAGATAATAGTAGCTTGAACTGTGGATCTGAAGAGAAATGAATGATTTCGGGATGTATTTCAGAGGTAAAGCTGACCACACATTGCAGTGGATTCGATTGGAGGGATGGAGTGAGACTTTAGAATGATTCCTTTTCTTCAGCTACTGGATGGGTGGTGGTGGCCTTTATTAATATGAAGATGATGAAGGAACTTTGAACTCATCCAGGTTCTGGTCATTTAATTCTTTCCTGCAAACAAACATTTTCATTTGTAAGCCAAAATGCAGATTTAGTCATTTCAGTAGGTTTGCTGCCTTTCACTAGTGGTTTGCAAATGGTATTCATTTACACGTACACATAAGGGATCCAAAAGTCTGTTGCATGGTGAACGTGGATTCAGAATGCATGGGATCTGGGATTTTAAAACATTAGGCTCTGAAAATTTTAAGGATTGTTCTTTAAGGTCATTTTCTCTTTAGGAACCATTATCAAAGCTTAGAAGTCTCAGTTTAGAACAGAAGTTATATTTTAGTCTCTTCCCTCTGTCATTTTTCCTAAATTCCACATTATTTAATCTTTTGGATTTCCATGTTTCTGCCACCTTATTGCATCATTTTCATAATCTAATCAATGTTGTGGCTGTGGGTGTGTTTGCAGGAAATACTCTCTTGATTGCTTCCAAAAAGTTTTCAGTAACTTCTTCCATAGTGGCCTGCATAGTCCTGTTAACTTCGTGAGCAACCTTGCTGATTTTGTTGTTTCCCTTTTCTTTCTTTTTTTTTTTTTTTTTTTTTGAGACGGAGTCTCACTCTGTCACCCAAGCTGGAGTGCAGTGATGCTATCTATGCTCACTGCAACCTCTGCCTCCTGGGTTCAAGTGATTCTTCTGCCTCAGCCTCCTGAGTAGCTGGGGCTACAGGTGTGTGCCACCACGCCCAGCTAATTTTTGTATTTTTAGTAGAGACTGGGTTTCACCATATTGGCCAGGCTGGTCTCAAACTCCCGACATCATGATCCACCCACCTCGGCCTCCCAAAGTGCTGAGATTACAGGCATGAGCCACCGTGCCCTGCCTCCTGCCTCCTTTTCTTTCATTTCTTGTTTTCTTTTGGTTTTTTGTTTTGTTTTGTTTTTTGTTTCGAGATGGAGTTTCACCCTCTCGCCCAGGCTGGAGTACAGTGGCATGATCTTGGTTCACTGCAACCTCCGCCTCCTGGGTTCAAGTGATTCTCCTGCCTCAGCCTCCTGAGTAGCTGGGATTGCAGGTGCCCATCACCACACCTGGCTAATTTTTGTATTTTTAGTAGAGATGGGGTTTCACCATGTTGGCCAGGCTGGTCTCAAACTCCTGACCTCAAGTGATCCACCCGCCTCAGCCTCCTTTTCTTTCATTTCTAATGGGCATCCTTTGGAACTAAGGTGGTCATTTTTACCAACTTCTTAGAGTTACCACTGTTGAACTTAATGCTGTCTACTAACGATTAAATCAAATCCTGGAAGGAGCTTAGATTTCTGATCCCAATTTTGTTTATTTTTATTTTTGTAGAGGCCCTTTCACTTGGCCTCCCAAAGTGCTGAGATTACAGGCATGAACCACCCTGCCTGGCCTGATCCTGAGTTTAAACCAGAGGAAATAAGGGTTGCTGGCCGGGCGCGGTGGCTCAAGCCTGTAATCCCAGCACTTTGGGAGGCCGAGACGGGCGGATCACGAGGTCAGGAGATCGAGACCATCCTGGCTAACCCGGTGAAACCCCGTCTCTACTAAAAAAATACAAAAAACTAGCCGGGCGAGGTGGCAGGCGCCTGTAGTCCCAGCTACTCGGGAGGCTGAGGCAGGAGAATGGCGTAAACCCGGGAGGCAGAGCTTACAGTGAGCTGAGATCCGGCCACTGCACTCCAGCCTGGGCGACAGAGCGAGACTCCGTCTCAAAAAAAAAAAAAAAAAAATAAGGGTTGCTTGCTCTAAAACAGGGGTCGTCAACCCCCGGCCATTTACTAGTACCAGCCTGTGGCCTGTTAAGAACCCAGCCACACAGCAGGAAGTGAGCAGCAGGCTAGTGAGTGAAGCTTCATCTGTATTTACGGCCACTCCCCATCATTTGTATTACTGTCTGAGCTCCGCCTCATGTCATATCCGTGGAAGCATTAGATTCTCGTGGGCTCGTGAACCCTATTGTGAACTGCACATGCAAGGAATCTAGATTGTGGCTTCTTATGAGAATCTAATGCCTGATAGTCTATCACTGTCTCCCATCACCCTCAGGTGGGACCATCTAGTTGCAGGAAAACCAGTTCAGGGCTCCCACTGATTCTCCATTATGGGGAATTGTATAACTATTTGATTATATATTACAGTGTCATAATTATAAAAATAAAGTACACAATAAATGTAATATGCTTGAATCATTACGAACACCCCCTCCCCCACGACCCTGGTCCGTGGAAAAATGGTCCCCCACAAAAGCAGTCCCTGGTGCCAAGAAGGGTAGGGACCGCTGCTCTAAAATATTTGGAATTTAGTGAGGTATGTTTACATTATTTGCTGGTAGAAAATTAAAATGGCATTCAGTATTTCCTGTGTTTATTAAGAAAGGTCACTTTGTGTAGATCAGTGGTTTCCAGACTTTGTTGTGCCTAAGCATCACAGGAAATGTATTAACCATGCAAAGCCTGAGAAGTGTCTGATACCACACACCCACAACCAGGCATCTGCTTTGTTAGCAAGCCTCCCAGGTAATTTCAATACAGGAAGAACTGTGGCCACCCCGTGGGAAACAGATCCAGATGGACGCAGATGACTAAGCTTCCAAAACAAGAAGTATTGACCTAACCCATGCATTGACTGCGTCCAACATCGGAAGAACTGAATGGGTGATTTTCTTTTACCCACATCCATTGATCAAGGTCGAAAAACAACTTGTTGGGCCGAATTTAAGCAGTCCTGACAGAAAATTTATTTCTATTAAATTGTGTTTTGGGAAATAGAATTTTCTGATTTAAGAAACAAGGGACTGTTTCCAAGATTAATTCCTCATAGATCAGTCATTTTTTCCTCAGAAGGATAATACCTATTGAGAGGCAGGTTCTAACTGTGGCTTAGATCTAAAGATTCTTCCCTCATGCCTGCCTAGAGGACACGTAAAGATGACTCGTGGAAAGAACAGATATGTCTTTATATATGTAAAGCAAGTGATATCTGATTTCAAAGAAGACAAAACCAAAAGCTTATTTTTTTAATGATAAGGAATTCCCTTCAGAATAATTTGTAGAAGTGGTGTCCCTAGCTGTTCCAATATTTGCATTCCAAGTGTAGTTTTCTCGTCCCACCTAGATAAGACTAAAGCAGAAGGTTTTGTTGCATTTGCCTCCATTTTCCAGCAATTGAGCAAGTATGTAGCTCTCTTTACTCTCTCTTTTACTCCAGCGATTGATCTCTGGGTACTGTGATTCTTGGGTACTGTGCTTGGCGTCAAGTGTATGTTTTATTTTGTAGCAATTACTTCACAAAACTGCAGAGGGCAGCAGAGAGCTGCTGATAGATTTATAATATGGACATAAGCTTGCTGGAGCGAGAGTCTTGGTTTTATCCGTTTGTCTGTTGAGCACATGCTTACCGTAGGATTATTTAAATATGAGATTATTGTTTAAATGTATTTCATGCAAGTTTTTACTATTTAATAATGATAGGTGGGATATACACTTGTAAGCTCCAAGTCAAGTGTGTTTATGTTGTATTCACTGACCTAAAGTAAAATACCCTACTCAGCCACTGCATTGTTGTCTGTTGAAGAGTGGTTTATTTATAAGAGACTAGAGGAGTACTTTCTAACATTTTGCCTTGCTACCCCAGGATTTTAAATTATATCAGTTGAAGTTCTCTAGCTTGGATTTTTGGGTTTTTTGAAGGGTGGTGTTTTTGTTGTCCATTAAAAAATTAAATTCAAGCTACTTCTAATATTTTAAGCAAGTGAATCAATCCATTTGAAGCTCTTAGCACAATGTCTGGCTACATACTAAATATTATGAGTTTTAGCTCATTGAATGAGTTACACAGCCATGGAATCAGGCATCTTTGGGTAATCTAAGCAGATAGGAGTACTATGTTAGTAAATAGGAAATGATGAGGTAAGATTATAGCCAAGTCATGGATATTTGCTTTACAGGAAGAGTCTTCACTTAGCAATATTAGTATACCATTTTTCATCCTAACTAGCATTTAAAGTAATTTGTCTTCTTTATAGAATATCTTCTTTATGCAAAGCAGTTTATGATGTTTATATCCTTGATTTGCTAATTTTATTCAGAAAGGACACTTGTAATAGTTTCCACCCTTATTTCTTTGTTAGTTAAATGAAAATTAACTCACATATGCTATAGATTCAGGGTAATTCTAGAAATTGAGTTATTCATTCAGCAGACATTTGTTAGTATCTGCAATTAATAGACAAAATTGGCCAGGTGCGGTGGCTCACACCTGTAATCCCAACACTTTGGGAGGCCGAGGCGGGCAGATCACCTGAGGCCAAGTTTAAGACCAGCCTGACCAACAAAGTGAAACCCCATCTCTACTAAAAATACAAAAAAATTAGCCGGGCGTGGTGGCATGTGCCTGTAATCCCCGCTACTCAGGAGGCTGAGGCAGGAGAATCTCTTGAACCCTATAAGCAGATGTTGCAGTGAACTGAGATTGCATCATTGCACTCTACCCTGGGCAAAAGAGCAAAACTCTGTCTTAAAAAAAAAAAAAAAAAAAAGACAAAATTGGTTTGTTTGTTTGTTTTTTTGGTTTTTTTTTTTTTTTATTTTTTTTTATTTTTTTTGAAATAGGGTTTTGCTCTTTTGCCCAGGCTGGAGTGCAGTGACGCAGTCATGGCTCATTGTAACCTCCGGGGATCAAGTGATCCTTCCGCCTCAGCTTCCCAAGTAGCTGGGACTACGCCCAGCTAATTTTTTTTTATTTTTAATAGAGGCATAGTCTTGCTATGTTGCCCAGGCTGAAGTTTTCTTGAAGAATATGGTTTTCTCTGTCAAGAAACTTATAATTCAGCCAGGAAGACATGTAACTATGCTTACGTTTTTATTTTAGGTAGTTTCGTGTTTTATCAGTATACTCTGGTTGGCATGTAAGTGTCGGGGAGCAATGGGTGGAGCCTTCTCTGTGCTGTGTACATTAGCACAGTGCCTGCACATTATGTGCTGTAAGTTTGTTGAAAAACTGTCATTACTGAGGTAGGAGTTTCAAGTCCTTACTGGAGGCTGTATTTAGCTCTTGAAAGACAAAAATTATTTCCCAGGTGAAGAGTTCTATTTTAACTTTTTATTTTTGAAATAACATTTTTTAGAAAGTAGCAAAAAACAGATTCCAGCTTCCCCTAGTTTTAACAGCTTACATAGCTATAGTGAAGTTATCAAAACCAGGAAATAAACATTATTACAATGCTATAAACTACAGACCTTATTCAGATTTCATCACATTTTCCATGAACGTCATCTTTTCTGTTCCAGGACCCATTGCATTTAGTTTTCGTGTCGCCTTAGTTTTCTCTAGTTGATGATAGTTCCTGTGTCTTTTTTTTTCTTTTTTTTTTTTTTTTTAAGAGAGACTAGAATAGCCCAAGCTGGAGCACAGTGGCATGATCATAGCTTACTGCAGCCTCAAACTCCTGGACTCAAGTGATCCTCCTGCCTCAGCCTCCCTCATAGCTGGGACTGCAGACACTTGCTGTCACACCCAGCTAATTTTTTTTTTCTTTTTTTTTTTTTTTTTAGGACATGGGGTTTTGCTTTGTTGCCCAGGTTGATCTTGAACTCATGTGCTCAAGTGATCCTAGCACCTCAAAAGTAATAATAATAATAATAGAACAACCTAAGTCCTGTGGTCCAAGCCCTTGATTCAGTGAGGAAAGGGTTGTTTTTGTTTTGTTTTGCTTTGTTTTTTGAGACCAGGTCTTGCTCTGTCCCCCAGGCTGGAGTGCAGTGGCATGATTCCATAATTCCACTGTAGCCTCGACTTCCTGGGCTCCAGTGATATTCCCACCTCAGTCTCCAGAGTAGCTGGGACTGCAGGCATGAGCCCCCATGCCCAGCTAATTTTTGTATTTTTATTTATTTATTGTTTTGTTTTGTTTGTTTTGAGACGAAGTCTTACTGTGTCACCCAGGCTGAAGTGCAATGGTGCAATCTCAGCCCACTGCAACCTCTGCCTCCCAGGTTCAGGTGATTCTCCTGCCTCAGCCTCCCAAGTAGCTGGGATTACAGGCACCCGCCACCGCACCTGGCTAATTTTTATATTTTTTATAGAGTCGGGGTTTGATCACGTTGGCCAGGCTGGTCTCAAATTCCAGACCTCAGGCGATCCACCTGCCTTGGCCTCCCAAAGTGCTGGGATTACAGGTGTGAGCCACTGCACCCAGCCTAATTTTTGTTTTTCAATAGAGACGGGGTTTTGCCATGTTGCCCACGCTGGTCTCAAACTCTTGAGCTCAAGCAGTCCACACTCCTTGGCCTCCTGAAGTGCTGAGATTACAGGTATAGGCTACCACACCCAGTGAGATTTATTTTTAACATAGGTCTCAAAATGACTATAGATCAGAACTCTGGAACTAAATAACATGTTTTGGAGCAGTGTCATCCTCTTTTCAAATGCCCTAGTTCTTGACACCAAGGGAATTACAAGTGACTTTTTCTTTAGAACTATGAAGCATATAAGTTCTGTGTGTTCACCTTTTTGCAGCAGTTTCTGTGCGTTACTCAGTTCTATTTCCTGCAAACAATTCTTTATTTCCACACCTGTGGAAGACAGTATGGTCTTGTGGTTAAGAGCATGAACTTTGTTGTTTTGTTTTGTTTTGCTTTGTTTTGTTTAAAAGACAGGGTCTAGCTTCGTTGCCAATGCAACTCCTGGGCTCAAGCGATTCTCCCACCTCAGTCCCTCAAGTACTTGGGACTAAGGTGTGCACCACCTCACCTAAAAACATTAACTTGGAAATGTTACATCTGTCCTAGCTCTATCATTTAACTTGGCATAAAATGGGATCATAAGGATTAAATGACTAGCAGACAAGCGCAATCAGGAACTATTAACTATAGCTATTAAGTCAAAATTCAATGAACATAGACCATAAAATATTTCAGGTCTAGAATAGAGCATAGAAGATCTCTTAAAAATCATTTTTAGATACTTGGTTTTCTAAAGGTTGCAAGCGTACATTCCACAATGTTATAGAAGTATGACAACCTCAATTATTTAACTCCTTCAAGTTATGAAGAAAAGTTGTTTGGCTAGGGATGTCGGGGTGAGAGAATTTAGAAAGGAGTACACTGGAAGCTTCTGAGGTTCTGGCAGTGCTCTCTATCTTAATTTGTATAGTAGTTTTGTGAATGTATATTTTGCAACAGTGTACTAAGTGGTACATTTCTGTATGTTTTTCCGTGTGTATTGTACCTCTGGTTGTTTAAGCAATTTCTGATATTGGGGTATTGAAATCTTCAACTAGTGTTGGATTGTCTGTTTCTCCTCTGAATTCAGTTTTTCCTTTATGTTTTTATGGTTCTGCTGTTAGATACGTATACACCTATAATTGTTATATTTTCCCAATTTGTTGACCTTTTTACCATTATGAAATATCCCCTTTTTTGGTCTCCAGTAATATATCTTGTCTTAAAGCCTATTTTGTCTGATAGCACTTCAGCTACTTCTCTTAAGGTTGCTGTTTACACAGTATCTTTTTTTATACTTTTACTTTCAAACTGTGTATGTCTTTGAATGTAAAGTATGCATCTTATAGTCAGCATATGATTGAATCTTGTTAAATCCAGTGTGATAATCTCTGCTCTTTGAGTTGTTTAGTCCATTCATATTTAATCTGCTTATTTATATGGTTGGATTTACATTAGTCATTTGTCTTTTACAAGTCTCATGTATTCTTTATTCCTGTTTCTTTTTTACTGCCTCTTTTTGTATTAGATAATATTTTGTGCATGCTATTATAATACTTTGGATTTTATTAACTGTTTACTTTTAGCTATTTTCTTAATGGTTGCTGTAGGAATTGTAATGCACATCTTTTTATAGTCTACTTTAGTTTTCCGGAATTTTTTTGTTTTTGTTTTTGTTTTTGAGACAGGGTCTCACTCTGTTGCCCAGGCTGGAGTACAGTGGCCGCAATCATGGATCACTGTGGCCTCCACCTCCCTGGGCTCAAGTGATCCTCCCACCTCAGCCTCCTGAGTATCTGGACTACAGGTGCACACCACCATGCCCAGCTAATTTTTGTATTTTTTGTAGAGATGGAGTTTTGCCGTTGCCTAAACTGTTCTCACACTCCTGAGTTCAAGCGATCCACCTGCCTTGGCCTCCCAAAGTGCTGAGATTACTGGCGGGAGCCACTGTGCCCAGCCCTACTTTAGTTTAATACTACTTATTTTCAGTGAACTGTATTGATAGAAGCTTTGCTTTAGCATAGCTCCATTTCCTGTCCTCCACTTTGAACTATCATTGTCATGTACATTATATCAATATATGTTGTAAACCTAACCACTGAGTGTCATTTTATAATCTTTTGTCTTTTAAAGAAATTAAAGAAGAGAGAAAATAACATTAGAGTCTTATATCTGCTTACCATTTCTGGTGTTCTTCATTTCCTCCTGTGGTTTTGAGTGACCATCTACTGTCATTTCCTCCAGCCTGAAGGACTTTAATATGTTTTGTGAGGCAGGTTTCACAGCAGTAAATTCCCTTTGTTCATTGTGAAAGTCTTTATTTTGCCTTCATCTTGAGGTAGTTTTGTTAAATGTATAATCTGTCTTGAAAATTTTTCTGGTTCACCATTTTAAATATATCATTACACTGCCTTCTGCCCTCCACTGTTTCTGGTGAGATGTCAGAAATTAATAGTCTTGTTGCCTTTTATCATTTTTCTCTTGGCTTTATTTTCTCTTTATCTCTCATCACTCTTGACACAGTGGTGTCCTCAGATGTAGATCTTTCTAGTCTACTTGAGGTTCACTGAGATGAGCTTCTTGGATCTTTAGATTAACATTTTTCATCAAAATTTTAAAGTTATCAGCCTTTATTTCTTCAAACATTTGTTCTGTTCTCTTTCTTCCCTTCTTCTGGGTCTTCCATTCATGTCAAGAGGGTCCTGTTCATTTTTCTTCAGTCTTTTTGTTTTCATTCTTCAGCTTGGATAATTTCTTCCAATACAATTTCAAGTTTACTTATTCTTTTTATTTTTTGAAGCAAAGCCACACTCTCTGGCCTAGGCTGTAGTGCAGTGGCACAATCATGGCCTCAACTTCCTGGGCTCAGGCGATCCTCCCACCTCAGCCTCCAGAGTAGCTGAAACCACAGGTGCGCACCACCACACATGGCTAACTTTTTTGGCTTTTTGCTAGAAACAGGGTTTCACCATGTTGCCCAGAATGGTCCAAACTCCTGATTCGGGCAGTTCACCCACCTCGACCTCCCAAAGTACTGGGATTACAGGTGTGAGCTACTGCCCCTGGCCTGTCCAGTTTTACAGTTGGCTTCAAGGAAAAGGATTTTGACAACCTCCTTACTTCACCACATCAGAAATTCCACCTATTTTTGAACTGTGTAAATAATTTTTTTTATTTTCAAAAAATAAAATTAAATCAGAAAGGATGAGAAAAAAAACAAGCCTTAAAATTGACTGTAAACAGAAACAAATTACATAACAATCATGAATTGATTATATAGAAAAGATAATTCCATTAACTTTGGACACAGACTCTGACTGCAACAAAACCTTGAACTTTACATAGTAGGTTCATTGTTGGTAATGATATTTGTATAGTAATTTTGGAACTCTTGTTTATTGTAGGATAGAGCAAATTAATAAAGTCACTCTTCTGAGAACCAGAGTTTTCACTGTGGAGGAATGTGAGGAAGAACCCTGTGTTGTTGGATTTCACTTGTATGTGTTCTTTGGACTCATAAGGGTTTCATTTTGTTTAAGATGTATTTCCTGGGTTTCTTCACTGAGAGGGCCTAAAAGCAGTAACACCCTGGTAACAGTGAACACACTGACACCAGATCTTTGTTTCTAAACACTGTTCCACACTAAAAGAATCCAGCACTCAGCTGAATGGGGTGACTCACACCTGTAATCTCAGCACCTTGTAAGGCTCTAGTGGGAGGATCACTTGAGCCCAGGAGTTTAAGACTAGTCTAGGCAACATAGTGAGACCCCCACCCCGCCATCTCTACAAAAAAAAAAAAAAAAAAAAAAAAGCCAGACGTGGTGGTATGCACCTATGGTCCTAGATCCTGAGGAAACTGAGGTGGGAGGATTGCTTGAGCCCAGGAGGTTGAGGCTGCAGTGAGCCATGATCTCTTTAGCCTAGGTGGCAAAGCGAGACCCTGCCTTTAAATAAGTAAGTAAGTAAGTAAAAATTGGCCTAGGACTTCTTGGAGATATGGCCAGATCTAGGGTAGGCAAAGTACAGAATACTACACCCAGAATATTACGTAAACCTGCAACAAAGTTAAATAAACCCAGGTAAAATACCCACGCAGATTCTGGAAGTGGGCTAGGGAGGCTTGAACTTGAAATCCTAGAGAACTCAGTTACCTGGAGCATAGTTTAAAAGGGCCGTATGGGATATGGGTGGGGCCCACAAGAGGGGGCCCTTGACGAGAGACTCTTCTGCCCAGGTCTGAGGGCCAAAAAGCTTCTACAACACATGAAACCATTTAAGCATTAAGTAACACTCCATATTTTTTGCAGTGCTTTTGTTGTGTTCATAATTTAAAACAATCTCTAAGGCAGAATTGAATTACAAAATTAAAAGCAGTGTGTATAGTCTGCATTCAAAGAAAGATAATGTGGGAAAAGAAGTAAAAGGTGGCCCCAGGGAGGAGCTATGGTTTGTACTAGACTTTGAAAACTACAGAAAATTTGGTGTGAGAGAGTTGGGAGGAGAATATGAAAGAGATACTCCATGGAAGGACATGGGGGACACATAAGCAAACAAATGGGATGAGGGAAAAGCATGGTAAGCTTTGAGAGACAATAGTGAGATCAGACTGTCTAGCAAAGAGGACTTGTATTGCATAGGTTGAGTTGGTTGGAACAGAAGCTTGATGTAGTGTGAACAAGAGATTTCTGAACCTTGATTTTTCTCATCTGTAAAATGAGTCAAGACCTCCATGTCCACCTCTCAAAATTATCTTGAAAAACAAATGAGCTAATGTATGTGACAGCAGATTTTCAGCAGTGAAGCGCTGTACTGGTGTAGGTTGTAATGAATTTTGAATACCAAGTTGAGAAGTTTACAGTTGTGGTAGTAACTTTTCAAATAAGCTCCATTCATTGAGAGCATTGTCTGTTTGGGACTTTCCTTGGCAGTTCCTGTGATCATTTACAATGCAGGATAATGTCACTATTTCCCCCTAAGTTTTCAGTGATGGAGAAGAAAGTACTGAGTAAAGGGCCTTATAAAATTTCTTTGGTTTCCATTTCTATAAAAGTATAATTCAAGATCAGATATTTCCCTGTGAGGCCTCTCTGGAATGTGTTAAGAGGCATTGTGGAGGTATGTAAGGGCTTTAACCACATTAGAAGCTTCTGTTCATAGAACAGAACCTGGAAAGACTCCCCTGATAGTGCTGCAGAATATCAGCACTGCCAGCTCACGTATGTGTGAGTGCTTCTGGCACCTAGCTCGCTAAGGAAGACCCGTACACTATTTATCATATCTAGCCTCGGATTCCAGTAATATTGTACTGTATGCCTGTCATCCTTTGGAGAAAGAATATATTCAGCAGAAAAAAACTCCAGTCTTTGTACTGGGATCATCAATTCAGTCTCGGCACAGCTGGGAAATAGTTCAACTTGCTCCTCAAAGTGCTATTTTTAGCTGTTTCCAAGGAGATGTTCAGCATGATACTGATAATTGCATTACTCTTAATTTGCACAGTCTGTGGAGAGGGAAGCAGCAGTTCTTTTTCAGTGTTTACTACTCAGTGGGCCATTGGGTTGTGAGTTATCAGTTGAAACAATGGGATACCTTACTTAGAGTAATTGACCTCAGCTCACACCTATAATCCTGGAACTTTGGGAGGCCGAGGCAGGCAAGTCACTTGAGGCCTGGAGTTTAAGACCAGCCTGGGCAACATGGTGAAACCCCATCTCTACTAAAAATATAAAAAATTAGGCAGGTGTGGTAGCACATGCCTGTAAACTCAGCTACTCAGGAGGCTGAGGCACGAGAATCACTTGAACCTGGGAGGTGGAGGTTGCAGTGAGCCAAGATCATACCACTGCATTCTAGACTGGGTGATGGAGTGAGAGTCTGTCTCAAAAAAATAATAATAATAATAACCCCAGAATTACATTCTGGAGCCTTTCGCTTGGCTAGGTCAACTTTCAGTCCTTCAAGTTAGAAAGACAAGGTGAGGGCTGGGCACACTGGCTCACACCTATAATCCCAACACACTGGGAGGCTGATGTGAGAAGACTGCTTGAGCCCAGGAGTTTAAGACCAACCTGGCCAACACAGTGAGACCCCATGTCTACTAAAAACAGAAAAAAATTACCTAGGGGCAGGCAGTGGTGCTTGCTTATAGTCCCAGCTACTCAGAAGGATTGCTTGAGCCCAGGAGTTCAAGGTTACGGTAAACTCTTATGGTGCCACTGCACTCCAGCCTGGACAACAGAAGGAGACCCTGTCTCTGAAAATAAAAATAAAGACACGGTGAGTATTTCTCAGGCTGGCTGGCTGGCCCTCAGCACTAATTCCTTTCTGAATACTTGGGTCTTGGCTTTGCCCATTGGGAACTTGATGTTATAAATTTCCCAAAGAATGATTGGTCTCCTAAAACATGAATACACACATACACACTTACTTCACAAGAGCCTGATCTGGCAGTCTGATTGATTCATCTGTGTTCATAGAAGATTCCTAATGAGTTGGCTCTGAAGAGAAGATTATAGATCATGAAGTAGCTTAAGATTTACAGTTAATGCTAAAGAAATTGAAAACTCCTAAAGGATGGGCATTAAGCTCTAGTGACTTGATGATTTAACCCCTCTATGAAGAATTTGTTTCTTAAATAACTGTTAACTGAATTTGTTATGTTGTCTTTGCTTGCCAACATCCAATACCCCTTCCTATTTGGAGGAATTATCTTGTGTTGTGATCTTATTGAGTGGCAGTACCCCATGTCTCTCACTTCATGCTCCGACAACCAAGGCTTGTGATCGATGCTTGGTATATTAGATGCTTCTGACCAAGACCTTGAATCTAGATTGAGTGAAGCAAAGAAAATGGAATGGTTAGAGTTGATTTGCTACCATCGCAGCCCTGTCCTGGCAAGTCTTTCACTAAAAGACACTCATGCATTCTGTTTCTGCTTCTTAACAAAGCCTCCTTGAGTTCTACCTGCTTTCTTTTTTTTTTTTTTTTTTTTTGAGACGAGTCTCACTCTGTCGCCAGGCTGGAGTGCAGTGGCACAACTTTGGCTCACTCCAACTTCCGCCTCCCAGGTTCAAGCAATTCTCCTACCTCAGCTTCCTGAGTAGCTGAGACTACAGGCACGCACCACCACATCCAGCTACTTTTTTTTTTTTTTTTTCTTTTTGGTATTTTTAGTAGAGACGGGGTTTCACCATGTTGGCCAGAATGGTCTCGACCCCTTGACCTCATGATCCGCCCACCTTAGCCTCCCAAAGTACTGGAATTACAGGCGTGAGCCACCGTGCCCGGCCGAGCTCTACCTGCTTTCTAAGCCTATTCTTTAAGCCTCTCATTGATTCTGTGAATGCTGATGTCTTTCCAGTAAGCCTGCCCCCTAAAGTTTTTTGCTTAAGATAGTCTTTTGCTTGTATCCAATAACCCTAATCAATACAGTAGAGATCATTACAATCCAAGCATCTTTCTTATGGGTAGTACTAGGTAAATATGGCCATGTTCTTATATTTTATTTTTTTCTGAATTCCTTTAGAATAGCCCTTCCCTCAGATACATTATATCTTAAAATGAATTTTTATGTGTATCTGCTATGTGTCTGGCACATAGTACCTATCATAAAAATTGGATTCACTCTATACTTACCTTTTAGTTTCTTCATTGAGATTCGTCAAGTGCTGTGTTTAATCCGCAGTGTAATAATAAGACATTTGGGAAATACCCGGTCTCATCAATAGCATATTGACAAATCTTTTCCAGAGAAAGAATATTTTTACTTTGGTTCCTATATTAGTCCGTTTTCACACTGCTATTAAGAATTGCCTGAGACTGGGTGATTTATAAACAAAAGAGGTTGAATTGACTCACAGTTCCACATGTCTGCAGAGGCCTCACGAAACTTACAATCATGGAGGAAAGTGAAGGGGAAGCTGATGGTTTTAAAGTGTGGTACTTGAAAACCATCAGTTCTCATGAGAGTGAACTCACTATCATGAGAACAACATGGGAGAACCCCGCCATGATCCAGGGTCCGTCCCTCAACCTGTGGGGATATTTGGGTAGGGACACAGACCATATCAGTTCCTAATGCTAAAAAGAACAGTTGTTTAGGTTCCAGGCTTCTCTTGTGCATGAAATACCCTGCTCAAACTGTATTTCCTCCCTTTGAGATTACTTAGTCAGAAGCTTCAAGAAGGAAGAAAGAACTCAGCACAGTGGTGTGCACCTATAGTCCCACCTACTCAGGAAGCTGAGGCAGGAGGATCACTTGAGCCCAAGAGTTCAAGGTTATAGTGTGTGTTGATCACATCTGTGAATAGCCACTGTACTCTAGCCTGGGCAACATAGAGAGACCCTGTCTCTTTAAAAAATAAAAAGGGGGGGACTTTGGGGGGATTCTCTCTTTTGGGGGGTTTTGTTGTTTTTATTTTAAAGCACTGTCGAAAGGTGGCAGGCAGGCAGACTCTTCTGGTTTGGCTTGTGCCAGTTATATTGTTAAGATGTTCTAGAAGAAAGTGCGCACACTCAGCGGGTGTCTACTTGGCTTTGCAGGAAAATATTCTCTCAGCCTTTGTATTTGATGAGTTTTTGGCCATCTGTGCGAGTTTCTGTGTTGTTTGAATAAGCTAAGAAAAGACAGACTAATTTATTTAGGTTTCTTCACATTTTCCTGTGTTAACCTGCTAACAGTATACTGCCCTAACCCTACAGACATGGCTTGTCCCCGCAAATGTGCTCTCCTAGCATACTGTGTCTCCTTCATGACACAGACCATGAAGGGGTCTTATATCTATAAGGATTAAAGTACTTATTTCACAGAAAATAATAGCTTATTTTTTATTGAGCCCTTATTTGCTAGTCACTGTATCAGCAGCTTTACATATATTATTACATTAATCCATTAAACAGTATTCCATAATACTATTAAAAGCTTCATTTTTGAAATGAAGAGACTAATGCTCAGAAAGATTCTGAAACTTGTCCAAGGTCACATAACTAGTAAGTACTGGAAGCTAGAATTTGAATTTACACTGGTATGTACAACAGTGGGTATGTTATTTAGTTTCATTTCTGAGTAAGTAGAAATTAAGTGATACTATAATTATCATTCCATGCAAAAGCCAGAAACATAGAAAGCAAAAGACATGCCAAGAAAACCTACATTTTTTTGTTTTAAACATCAAGAATCAAATTGATAATTAGCCCGATGGTCATGTGTTTTTTTTCCTCTAACACTGTACAAGGTTTTGGTGAAACTGATCCAGTTCTCAAAAGTCAGACTGTTGCTTATTAAATAGGCTTGTGTGTAAAGAAAGCTCACCTTTTTGTTCACGTATAATAATATTGAGAAATTATGTAATTCTCCGATCTCTTTCAGAAAAGAAGAGAAGAGAGCACTAGACTAAAGGAGGAGGGAAATGAACAGTTTAAGAAAGGAGGTAAGATAACTTTCAGCACTGATAATCTGGTCATCTTGACTCCTCATCCTGTTACAGAGTCTGTGAAGAAATCCCAAAGAACATTTGAAGAAACCCCAAAACCAAACTTCACAACACAATGTTGCTTCCCAGTACCTTGGCATTTTGGATTTTTAAACAGGCCAAATTATTCATCTGATGGTGACAAGTTACCATTTGTCTCTTGGCACATGCATGGTCTTTCTGTAATCCACTATCCGTTAATCTAGAATCAAGGGTGAAACTCTTGAGGTCTTGCTTTGAAAAACACTAACCTGGAATGTTAAAAGGTTATGTGCTGCGTTGCTGTAAAAACAGAGTCCCCACTCCTCACCTGCTGTGGGGCTGTAAAAGCAGGCCTGACTGCTCTGGTACAGCCTAGGGCTGCCTGTCCTTTGGTTGTTCCTGCTTTCTTTCTTTTTTTAAATTCTCCAGACTGCTTCAGAAGGGTTGCTCTTTTATGTGCCATTTTCTTTGGATGCCTTAAGTAGAGAGATTCTTCATGTCCTGCATTTTCTACATTTGCTTAGAAATAAGTTGGTGGGGTTCATTCTGATAATTTGGGGTAACTAGTTGATCTTAGAGCAAAAGTCTTCTGTCACATCTCAAAGTATATATCCGTCAGAAATCTAGGCGTGTTAAGATTTTTCCCCAGTTATTTTCAGGTTTTTAATTTTTTTCTTTTTTTCCCCAAAAGTTACCCTATTATCTGATTTCAGATTTTAATTTTTTTCCTTCTATTTCCTGGTTTAGTAATCATTAATATTTTTTTCTAATAGAATAAATACTTCTAATTTTGAAAGCATATTTTTTGTATGTTAATATTAAATATTTCAAACCTGAGAAAGGAGTACATAGGCAATTTTCTGTTAGTATCCTGACCATAATTCTCTTTTTTGCCATTTTCTCTTTTAAGGTCTTGATTTAAATATTTTTACATTGTTCCTTTTAGCTCTATCAAATGTCTCTCTTCAAACATTTCACAGATGCCGTTTTAGCCAGGTTGACTGTATGAAAGCACAACAGATTTAATTAAAACAAATATGCTTTTTTTCTTTATCTCAGGCCATGGATCCCAGAGTTTAGTCTCTTTCCTCTCTCTAGGTCTCTAACCTCCTTTGAAAACTCCTTTCTGAATTGCCCAGCCAAATGAAAACTGAATATTGAGGGAATGCCAGGACTCCTGAGTATTGAGGGCTTGTCGCTGACAGCATGTTCAGCTGTCAGTTCACCAAGCACAGTCTGTGAGGTTGGCACAAGTGAGCACTGTTCCTTTAAAGAGAGAAGAAAGGAGGAAGTGATTTTTACTGCCCCGGACTTAATACACTATGACCATCTTTTAACTCGAAACCTTCATCCTATGAATGGAAAACAGTGCTTCTGAGATCCTGCGGAATATAGTAGTATCAGGAATAAAATCATAATGACCACTCATCCTTTATCTTATCATCCTCAGATTATATAGAAGCTGAAAGTTCTTACAGTCGAGCCCTTGAAATGTGCCCATGCTGCTTCCAAAAGGAGAGGTCGATTCTGTTTTCAAATAGAGCTGCAGCAAGGATGAAACAGGTATGTATCTTTGACCTTTTCTTTTTAAAAAGCACATGGACTTGCAGTCTTTTCATACCATAGTTTCTCTCCAAAAACTAGCATAGAGGTTGCTGCCTCCCTTTTCCTGCCCGTATATGTTCCTGATGTAAAGGCCACAGGGAGAATAGAAAATCTTTTGAAAAACTTGAGTGAGATTACTGTTAACATTCCCCGTTAAAGTAGCTGAGTGAATACTTTCATGGAAGGAGGGCTGGCAAGTTTTTTGCTAAACTAGGGCAGGTTAATGAAGCAGTGAACCAAGCAGTGCATGTCCTAGAATAGCTCTAGGTCCTTATTTTAGGCCTCTGGAATTCTAGATAAACATGCAAAGGCACAGGGAAACACCAGTGAAAACTCTGGGCTCTAAAGCATCTTTAAAGATGGTTATTCCTAGGATTCTGACTTTTCTGTTCAAAGTATGGACACTTGGAGAAATCTCCAACAGTTGGGGTAAAAGGTACCCCTAAATAGAAAATAGGTGTCAAGGAACTTTAAAGACATTTTGTATTTCCAAAGGATTGAGAACCTAGTATAACAAGGTGAGTGTGGAATAAGTGAGAGTACAAATATATTTGTTTTATACCGTGATGGTATTAAAAGTTAGATTTGGGCCAGGCACAGTGGCTCATGCCTGTAATCCCAGCACTTTGGGAGGCCGAGGCGGGCGAATCACGTAAGGTCAGGAGTTTGAGACCAGCCTGACCAACATGGTCAAACCCCATCTCTACTAAAAATACAAAAATTAGCCAGGCATGGTGGTGAGCCTGTAATCCCATCTACTCAGGAAGCTGAGGCAGGAGAATCTCTTAAACCCTGGAGGCGGAGGTTGCAGTGCACTACACTCCAGCCTGGGCGACAAGAGTGAAACTCCGTCTCAAAAAATAAGTTAGATTTGTTTCTGATTTGTCTGATTTTCCTATTTAGTCTTCATAATCGTTGGATTGAAATGGGAGTGGTTTGTTTTTTTTTTAAACAATACCACTTTTAGAACTATGGCTACTTACATTCAGAGCGCAAAGGATAGGTTATTTAACATAGCTTTAAGCAACCATGATGCTGACTCAAGATTGGGAGTGGCAGTTTTTTCATTTGTTTAGATCAGATATCTCTTTGGATACTGTCTGAAATTCTCAAATGCCTCTACTACAGTCACTTTAGGTGACAAGGTTTTTTTGTTTGTTTGTTTGTTTTTGAAAGGCCCCAGGGCAGGGATGGGGGTGTGTGCTTGAATGCTTGGACATGCAGAAAGGTTACGGGTTTTTTTACCGAACTTGTATAGGATTCAACAAAGCGGAGTGTTTTTGGACTATTTCATGCGGCATGAGAGAAGAAATAATTTTAGAGTATACAAACCAACATTTTGTATCAGAGAAAACAAAACAATTGGTTTAAGTTTATTTAAAACAATATTCTTTAATGTATCCCACCAGCAATCAGAATTAACATCTAACAGTTTTTACACCTACCTGGAAAATTCTCATCTTTTGGATTTGCTTCTCCATTTTGCCACATTCTTTTTTTTTTTTTTTTTTTTTTTTTGAGACGGAGTCTCGCTCTGTAGCCCAGGCTGGAGTGCAGTGGCCGGATCTCAGCTCACTGCAAGCTCCGCCTCCCGGGTTCACGCCATTCTCCGGCCTCAGCCTCCCGAGTAGCTGGGACTACAGGCGCCTGCCACCTCGCCCGGCTATTTTTTGTATTTCTTAGTAGAGACGGGGTTTCACCGTGTTAGCCAGGATGGTCTCGATCTCCTGACCTCGTGATCCGCCCATCTCGGCCTCCCAAAGTGCTGGGATTACAGGCTTGAGCCACCGCGCCCGGCTGGACATTGTCATTGTGAAATAGGATCAAGGATGGGCCTTCAGTATCAGGGGAAATGCACCATACCCAGTTGGTTCCTGGGATTTGGGATTCTTTGTTTCCACAGTTGCCCAAGTTATTGATATTTCTAGGTTTGGGCTGGCATAAATAGTCTGGTTCTTGAGTTAAGAAAATACATGGTCTTGCTAGTAGTTTGTCTGTCACATCTGAGGAAAACTCAAAAGAGCATTGCTCTATGATTGCTTCCTGTTCAAATAATAGTTTTGTTGGTGAAGTTTTCTGTTCTTTTAAGTTGCATTCTTTTTTTTTTTTTTAATGAGATTGGAGTCTCGCTCTGTCACCCAGGCTTGCGTGCAGTGGCATGATCCCAGCTCATTGCAACCTCTGCCTCCCGTGTTCAAGCGATTCTCCCGCCTCAGCCTCCTAAGTAGCTGGAATTACAGGTGCCCGCCACCACACCTGGATAATTTTTGTATTTTTAGTAGAGACGGGGTTTCACCATGTCGGTCAAGCTGGTCTTGAACTCCTGACCTCATGATCCGCCCACCTTAGCTTCCCAAAGTGCTAGAAAGGCATGAGCCGCCGTGCCTGGCCTTAAGTTGCATTTTTAATAGTTTATGAAGACTCTAAAGTGAGAGACTTGATGACTTCTAGGATTAGTGCCCTGACACAATTTAAGGAGCATATTCTAAGTTTTTCAAGGAAATGATGGTTTAACTGCTTTAAGAGGTAAAGACGAAGAATTTCTGAAAGGCAGGTTTGCAAGCTTAGCATCCCTGACTTAGTGCCCCTGGCCACACTTCACATTTCATATCTGGAGAGAGAAAAGGTAACCTGGAGTTAGGGCAGAGTTTCAGCTCTAGGTCTTGCTAGCTACACAAGAGCAGAGCCCTAAAAGAATAGGTTCTCTTTTTCTTTTTTTAACTACTGTCCTTATATATTATATACATTGTTTTATATGTATAGTTAGATTTGTTTCTCCTTATATATTGTGTACATTTTTGTCCTTATGTATATTGTTTTATATAGATAGCTACCTATATATAAAAATTATGAAAGAATGGTAAAGTTGTGATTTGTTTTTTTCACACACTCCACTTTGGGGACTACCATTGTAAGCAGTAGACAACACCTGGGTCTTCTGAGGTATTAGTAGACTATGAGCCTCAAGCAAAAGTTTCTGCAAGAAAATTCCGTAATTCCTTGGTTTGAAGAGGACAGTGCACTACAGCTTAATAATCACTTCTAGGCACACAAAGAATACCACCACAACAGCTGTACACATAAATTGTAAAGATTTATTTCTATTTCAGAAACTGTGAAATTATGTGTCTTTGACTTACAGAAATGTGATAAGTTGGAGAAATACTGACATATAAAGTTATACAGATTTCTTTAAAGGACTTCTTAGAGTTTTCAATACTTGAATTGGTATGCTGAACATCGGAAGAGAAATAAAAAAGGTCCCAGATGACCCTGAAACCTTTTTTGTTTTGTATATTGTGGTAAGATACAGATAACATAAAGTTGGCCATTTTAAAGTACAGTCGTGAGTCACTTAACAACAGGCATACATTCTGAGAAATGTATTATTAGGTGATTTCATCATTGTGCGAACATCATATACTTACACAAATCCAGATGGTATGGTCTACTACACACCTAAGCTATATGGCATAGCCTATTGCTCCTAGGCTACAAACCTGTACAGTATGTTTCCGCACTGAGTACTGTAGGCAGTTGGAACACAATGGTAAGTATTTGAGTATCTAAACAGAAAAAGTGCAGTAAAAATGCAGTATAAGATATTTTTCAAATGGTGCACCTGTATATATAGATATATACACACACACACATATGTGTACACACACACATACATATACCGTAAATACCATGAATGGAGCTTGCAGGACTAAAAATTGCTCTAGGTGAGTCAGTGAGTGAGTGGTGAGTGAATGTGAAGGCCTAGGACATTACACTATTGTAGACTTCATAAATATGTTACATTTAGGCTTCACTAAATTTATTTTATTTTTCTTTAATAAATTCACCTTGGTTTACTGTGCCTTGTTTTCTTTATCAACTTTTAAATTCTTTTAAACTCTTTTGTAATAGCCTAAAACATAAACATGTTGTACAACTACAAAAATATTTTCTTTATATCCTTATCTTCTGAGCCGGGGCAGTATCTTGCTCTTTTGCCAGGGCTTGAGTGCAATGGCATTGTCATCGCTCACTACAGCCTTGAACTCCTGGACTCATGCAATCCTCCCACTTCAGCCCCCCAAGTAGCTGGGACTACAGACCTGCACTACCACGCCCAGCTAATTTTGTTTGGTTTTCTTTAAATTTTTTTTTAAATCTTTTAAGAAACAGGGTCTTGTTGTGTTTCACAGATTAGTATTGAACTCCTGGCCTCAAGTGGTCCTCCTGCTTCAGCCTCCCGAGTCACTAAGATTATAGGCGTGAGCCACATGCCCAGCTATATCTTTATTCTATATACTTTTTTCTATTAAATAGTGGTTTGTTTTTTCTGTTTTTTTTGTTTTTCACTTTTTAAACTTTTCTGTTGAAAACTGGGATGCAAATACACACAGTAGCCTAGGCCTACACAGGATCAGGAGCATCAGTATCACTGTCTTCCACCTCCACATCTAGTCCCACTGGAGGGTCCTCAAGAGCGACACATACATGAAACTGCCATCTCCTATGATAACAGTGCCCTCTTCTGGAATACTTCCATACTTCCTGTAGGACCTGTCTGAGGCTGTTTGATGGTAAACTTTTTGTTTTAGTGGAAGGAGTGCACTCTTAACATAATAAAAACTAGTGTATAGTAAATACATAAACCAGTAACAGCCATTTTTCCTCAAGTGTTATGTATATGTTATGCTTTCTTTTTTTTTTGGAGATGGAGTCTCACTCTGTTGCCTAGGCTATAGTGTAGTGGTGCTATCTCAGCTCACTGCAACCTCTGCCTCCCGGGTTCAAGCGATTCTCCTGCCTCAGCCTCTCAAGTAGCTGGGATTACAGGTGCGCACCACCATGCCCAGCTAATTTTTTTGTATTTTTTATAGAGATGGGGTTTCACCATGTTAGCCAGGCTGGTCTCGAACTCCCGACCTCAGGTGATCCGCCCACCTTGACCTCCCAAAGTGCTGAGATTACAGGCATGAGCTACCATGCCCAGCCTGTGTTATACTTTCACATGACTTGCAGTGCAGTAGGTTTGTTTACCCTGGCATCACACCAACATCTGAGTAGTAAGTTATGCCATGATGTTATGATGGCTACTGTGTCATTAGGTGATAGGAATTTTTCAGCTCCGTTATACTCCTATGGGACTACTGTTTTATACACAATCTATCATTGATTGAAATGTCATTATACAGTGCATGACTGTATACAATTCAGTGTATTAAAATACCTTCACAGTGTTATATAGCCAACACCACTATCTAGTTCCAGAACTTTTCCATCATCCTAAAAGGATACCCCACACTCATTAAGTCGTCACTCTTCATCCTGAAACTTTTTTTTATTTTCTGAAACGGAGTCTTGCTTTGTTGCCCAGGCTTGAGTGCAGTGGCGTGAACTCGGCTCACTGCAATCTCCACCTCCTGATTTCAAGCAATTCTCCTGCCTCAGCCTCCCAAGTAGCTGGGATCACAGGCACCCGCCACCACGCCTGGCTGATTTTTGTATTCTTAGTAGAGACAGGATTTCACCATGTTGGCCAGGTCTCGAACTCCTGACCTCTAGTAATCCTCCCACCTTGATCCTCCATAATGCTGGGATTGCAGATGTGAGCCGCTGCACCCAGCCCTGAAACTGCTTTTGATTGAATCCTGCAACAATTTGGCTGACATTGCTCTGAAATATTCTGCAGAATATTTAGTATTTGCTACATACAGTAGGCATTGTGAGAATATTTTTTTTTTTTTTTTTTTTTGAGACGGAGTCTCGCTCTGTCACCCAGGCTGGACTGCAGTGGCCGGATCTCAGCTCACTGCAAGCTCCGCCTCCCGGGTTCACGCCATTCTCCGGCCTCAGCCTCCCGAGTAGCTGGGACTACAGGCGCCCGCCACCTCGCCCGGCTAGTTTTTTGTATTTCTTAATAGAGACGGGGTTTCACCGTGTTAGCCAGGATGGTCTCGATCTCCTGACCTCGTGATCCGCCCGTCTCGGCCTCCCAAAGTGCTGGGATTACAGGCTTGAGCCACCGCGCCCGGCCCATTGTGAGAATATTGAACACTTATTTGAAATAACTTATTTCTGTAATACAAAAATTCCTAATTTCAGGAAAATGGACATTTTAGAACTGCAAGACATCTTATATAACATCCAGTCCACGCTGCTCCTATTTTAAATGAGAGAAACTGAGCCCTAGAGAAGGAAAATAGCATGGCCAGTGTTAAAGAGCAGGTTATTCTGGCCGGGCGCGGTGGCTCAGGCCTGTAATCCCAGCACTTTGGGAGGCCGAGACGGGCGGATCACAAGGTCAGGAGATCGAGACCATCCTGGCTAACACGGCGAAACCCCGTCTCTACTAAAAACACAAAAAATTAGCCGGGCGAGGTGGCGGCGCCTGTAGTCCCAGCTACTGGGGAGGCTGAGGCCGGAGAATGGCGGGAACCCGGGAGGTGGAGCTTGCAGTGAGCTGAGATCCGGCCACTGCACTCCAGCCTGGGCGACAGAGCGAGACTCCGTCTCAAAAAAAAAATAAAATAAAAATAAAAGAGCAGGTTATTGTCAGAGCCAGGACCAGAATTCAGTCTTTGACATCCAGTGTTCTTTCTGCTGTGTCATGCTTCTAGATTCAGAAAGTTCAATTAGTTAAATACCTTGTTTAAGTGTTTTGTATTTTTGTTTGATCAGTGGATAAATTAAGGTTTATAACTGAGACTACATAACAAGCCACACTGTGTGTCTGTAGATGGAGCATCTGTATACTTTCTGAAATATACAACTTTGGAGTATGATAGTATAACCACTAGCCAGAGAAGAGGGTAATTCAATTATTCACATGTCAGTCATTTGCTCTGATTTAGGTCACAGAGTTTCTCAATGTCAGCATTCTAATGTAAAGTGTCTTGCAAATGTAATAGGTCAGTTAGAACAATCTTTAAAGACACTTTCAGAAAGAAGCGACTTGAATAATGTGTTACCAGGAGGCTTTCAGATCAGAGCCATCCCCACGTAAATTTTGAATTTTGTCTTGGAAGTAACATTCAGGTTTTTACGTAGTTCCTTTGAAAACCATTCTGTATCTCCATAAGCAGTTATTAGTGATCAGATCATGTCATTAAGCCTTTGAGCCGTTAAGATAAAACTAGGGCAACACATATTAATACTATTTTTCTTTTTAGGACAAGAAAGAAATGGCCATCAATGACTGCAGCAAAGGTACAGCTTTGTTATTTCACTACATGTTAACATACAGGAGCATTATGTCAGACAGAGGGGCTTTGGGTCAGGTGTGCGCTTGTACATGTGTACTCTTCCTCTGGGGCCTTTCAAGAGGTAGCTTTATAATTCTGTATTTTCAGAGATACTATATAATAGTCATCTTAGAGTAACTGCTTTTGAATGGATAGTTCAGTCAGTTTCTCCTCTACTGGTAAATACATGAAGAAAAATTCTAGCCTGGGCAACATGGCAAAACCCTGTCTCTACCAAAAATACAAAAGTTAGGCAGATGTGGTGGCATGCGCCTGCAGTCCCAGCTACTCGGGAGGCTGAGCCCAGGAGGTTGGGGCTGTGGTGAGCCATGATTATGCCACCGTACTCCAGCCTAGGTGACAGAGTGACCCTGTCTCCAAAAGAAAAAAAAAATTCAGTGCTATCTTGGCAACAGAACTCATGGAATAGAATTTACCTCCTGTAATTACTTTCTGTTGAGATTCAAATTGAAGATCGTAGCTGCTGTTAGAGCATTTGGATCTGTGTATTTTGAGAAGGGGGACAACTGTGATGAGGGACAGTTTCTGTTAGTGAATTGATAGTCTTTTCGGGTGTCATAATTCTTCCAAACCTACTTCACATCATTTTTTTTACCCTTTCAGATTCACAATGAATCAATCCTTTGCTATATGATACCTAAGTTCTATTAAGATCTTATCATCCCACCAACTTCTATAGCGACACCTCAGACATAGGGTCACTACAGTTTTTTTGTGTTTTGGGGGGTTTTGTTTTGTTTTTCAAAAATTGCCTGACAGGCCAGACTGGTGTCTTGCCTCTAACCAACTTCATGTGGAGAATACACATTATCACTTTGTCTTGCAGCTTAGTCTCAGAAGTTTTTCTAGCAAATCACTATTTTTGTGTTTTCTATTTTTTTAGTTTTTCTTCTTTGGATAATAGTTTCTGGGAGAATTATAGAGTGGAAGAGAACCTTATATGTTATCTAGATACCCTCTTACACTAAGCGTGTATTCCCCTGCTGTTACCAAAAAGGGATCCTGATCCAGACCCCAAGAGAGGATTCTTGGACCTCTCACAAGAAATTCAGGGCAAGACCATAAAGTGAAAAAGCAAGTTTATTAGAGAAATAAAGAAACAAAAGAAGGGCTACTCCATAGGCAGAGCAGCAGTCAGTGTGGGCTGCTCAGTGAAGTATACTTACAGTTATTTCTTGATTATATGCTAAGCAAGGGGTGGATTACTCATGAGATTTCCAAGAATGGGGCAGAGATTTTCCAGAACTGAGGGTCCCTTTTTAGAATATATAGGGTAACTTCTGAATGTTGCCATGGCATTTGTAAACTATCGTGGTGCTGGAGGGAATGTGTTTTAGCATGTTAATGCATTATAATTTGCATATAGGAAGCAGTGAGGATGACCAGAGGTCACTTCAATCGCCATCTTGGCTTTGGTGGGTTTTGGCCAGCCTCTTTACTGCATCCTGTTCTGTCAGCAGGGTCTTTGTGACCTGTATCTTGTGCCAACCTTCTCTCTCATCCTGTGATTAAGAATGCCTTAACCTCCTGGGAATGCAGCCCAGTAGGGCTCAGCCTTATTTTACCTAGCCCCTATTCAAGATGGAGCCACTCTGATTCAAATGCCTCTGACACTCCTGTTTTTTTATTTAATTAATTTGCTGCCCTCTCTACTGGCTTTCTTTTCTTTATATTTTGTATTTCCTTATAGTGTCTGAAACTGTTTCTATATTATAATATAGAAGACCACTTCTGATCTGTTACCAAGTTGGACTGGAACTAATTCTGAATGTACTGTTTTGTTTGGAAGAAGTTATTTAACCTATTTCCTTTATGTGAGGATGTATGGGTTTGAGAAGTTTAAATTAGGAACAAGCTGCTGGTTTTCAGAGCTTCTTTCTCTGTAACCAAATGGTGAAAAAATGCCTTGTAAACGTGATTAGCATGGTATATTGTTAGAAATAGTTCATTTCCATATGAAACAGTTTACTTCCAGCTGCAGCCCAAAGTGTAGGAGCCTTGCCTAGAAAATGAGGGAAAGGAGAAGAAAGTGCTTTCCAGCGAAAGTGTTTTCCACATTTGTTTTTGGATTTGCTTAAACTAATATTTATGTGGTTAGAGATAGTCGTTATGGATACATGCATTGTATTCATAGGCAAATTACATTTATATCAATATGGTTTGTTTGTATCGAGAGCCCCCGACATCCCCCACCCTCCACACACACACACACACACACACACACACTCTCTCTCTCTCTCTCTCTCTCTCTGTGTGTCTTTGTCTCTGTCTCTGTCTCTCTCCCCTCTCTAAATTGATAAACCTTGGCAAAGAGCTTATTTCTGCGGTCATATTGGAGCTCCAGGGTTTTCATCCTTGACATAAAGTTTAAGTTCATTCTCACCTCAGTCTCCTAAGTAGCTGGGACTACAGGTGCACGCCACCACACCCAGCTAACATTTTTATCTTTTTTTTTTTTTTTTGTTTTTATTTTTTTTTTTAAGATGGAGTCTCGCTCTGCCGCCCAGGCTGGAGTGCAGTGGCCGGATCTCAGCTCACTGCAAGCTCCGCCTCCCGGGTTCACGCCATTCTCCTGCCTCAGCCTCCCGAGTAGCTGGGACTACAGGCGCCCGCCACTGCGCCCAGCTAGTTTTTTGTATTTTTTAGTAGAGACGGGGTTTCACCGTGTTAGCCAGGATGGTCTCGATCTCCTGATCTTGTGATCCGCCCGTCTCGGCCTCCCAAAGTGCTGGGATTACAGGCTTGAGCCACCGCGCCCGGCCTTATCTTTTATTTTTTATTTTACTTTTTCAGACAGAGTCTCGCTCAGTCGCCTAGGATGGAGTGCAGCGGTGCCATCTCGGCTCCCTGCAACCTCCGCCTCCCAGGAGGCGATTCTTCTGCCTCGGCCTCCTGAGTAGCTGGGACTACAGGCACATGCCACCACGCCCGGCTAATTTTTGTATTTTTGGTAGAGATGGGGTTTCACCATATTGGCCAGGCTCATCTCAAACTCCTGACCTCGTGATCTGCCCACCTTGGCCTCCCAAAGTGCTGGGATTACAGGGGTGAGCCACTGCGCCCAGCTCAAGGTTTGGGGTTCTTTCAGAAAACCTTCTCCTGACCCAATATTCCCCTTCAATTGCTATACCATTTATCTGATCCCTTTCATTGAAATAATTGTCTATACTTGGCTGTCTCTACTTAGTCTTCCATTTTCTCCTTACTTCACTTCCATGGAGCATTTGTTTTATCTATGCCATTGAAACCCATCTTGTAAAGGTCATCAGCAGTTTCATCTTGCTCAATTTAGTAGTTGCTTCTCTAGCCTAACTTTACTTGACCTTACCTGCATTTAATACAGTTTATCATTCCTTTCTCCTTTAAAATTCTCTCTCTTAATTTTAATGAAGTCTATTTGTTTTTTCCCTGCTTCGTTGGCTGTTCCTTCTTACTCTCCTTTGTTAGCTTTTATGTCAACCTCAACATTTTGGAAGTCTCTAGATCTTAGTCCAGCATGGGACCCTCTTCTCTTGTTTTCCCTCGGTATTTTCTCCCGAAGTGATCTCATTCAGTTCTGAAGCTTTAAATACTATCTATAAATTAGCACAATGTAGCCATTCCACCTTGTGTGTGTATTTCAAAACACATTATGTTATGTTTATGTTATATACCATAAATATACACAATTTTTATTTGTTGTTTTAAAAGTTAAATTGACAAGGAAAATGCGTGGATTATTTAACCTAAGAAATCAGAGCAACAGGCCGGGCACAGTGACTCACGCATGTAATCCCAACACTTTGGGAGACTGAGGCTGGTGGATCACGAGGTCAGGAGTTCAAGACCAGCCTAATCATTATGGTGAAACCCTGTCTCTACTAAAAATACAAAAATTAGCCGGGCATGGTGGCGCATGCCTGTAATCCTAGCTACTCAGGAGGCTGAGGCAGGAGAATCACTTGAACCCGGGAGGTGGAGGTTGCAGTGAGCCAAGATCGTCCCATTACACTCCAGCCTGGGTGACAGAGCAAGATTCCATCTAAAAAAAAAGAAATTGGAGCAACAAAAATGCAATTAAGGGAAACAAAAGGAGTATTTTCATAAAGATAAAAGCCAAAATTAATGAATTTTTAAATATAAAACTAATAAATACATGCCATCTGTATGGCAGAGTTTCTGTCTTCAGCTCTGACTTCTGCCCTGTAGTCTAGTGTCCTGTATCCCACTGCAAATTTGTTCTTTCTGCTTGGATGTCTGGTAGGCACCTCAGATTTAACGTGCCCAGCCCCCATACACACACAGAACTTGCAGTTCATTTTTTCCATTCTAATAAATGGCATTACCATCCATTCCCTTGCTTAAGTTAAACCCTGGGAGTCATCCCTGATTGTTCTTTCATGCCACATGGCTAATTAATTAATTAGCAAGTTCCGTGGGCTCAGATTTAAAGACAATCTAATCCAGCTGCTCTTTTCCATCTCTACTATTTCCAGCTTAAACCAAGCCAACATCTTCTCTCATCTGGACCACTGCATTAGCTTTCCAGCTGATCTCACAGCCTTCAGTCTTGCCCCAACCCCCACACTACAGCCAAAGCAGTCCTTCAAAAATGTAAATCAGACAATGTCTGAAGCTTGCTTGAAAACTTTCCAGTGGCTTCTCATCACACTCAGGAAAAAGTCCAAACTCCTTTCGCTGGCCAAGAAGGTCCTCCATGGCCTCACATTTCAACCTCTGGTCCCCAGCCTGGTAACATGCCAGAGTTATTCTTGTTGGTCCCTCTTCCTGGCACACTCCTCCTTAGCCTTTGACGTGGCTGGCCTGTCTCACATAGTCCCTCTTCATATTCTGAGACCACTTTCTGAAGTTACCTCATTTCTCGCTTCACTTGCATTTACATGACCTTGTTTTATTTTTCATTTTAGTACTATGACTATTGAAAGTATATACCTGTCTACTCTTGCCTACTAGAATAGCATAAGGCTTCATTGAGAACAAGGACTATGTCTGTCTTGTTTACCACTATAGCCCAGACATATACCAGGAAGCATGAATTTTAAAATTAAGGATAGATTATGAGAAAAGAAAAAAGTTCTAGAGCCAAGACATTGGGGTTTTTTTGTTTGTTTGTTTTTGTTTGTTTGTTTTTGTTTTTGAGACAGTATTATCGCTCTGTTGCCGGGGCTGGAGTGCAGTGATGCAGTCTCCACTCATTACAACCTCCGCCTCCTGGGTTCAAGTGATTCTTATGCCTAAGCCAACCGAATAGCTGGGATTACAGGCCCACCCAGCTAATTTTTGTATTTTTAGTAGCGATGGGATTTCGCCAGGTTGCTAGGCTGGTGGTCTCAAAGTCCTGACCCCAACTAACCTGTCTGCCTCAGCCTCCCAAAGTGCTGGGATTATGGGCGTGAGCCACTGCCGCTGTCCAGCACTGCTTTCTAATAGAAAAAGAAACAACTCGGAAGAAATGAGAAGAAATGCGGTATGTTGAACCAAAACATAGCAAAGGATTATTAGAAGGGCAGCTGATGCTGGATGAAGGAAAAGATACTGTGCATCAACCACCTCATAGTGCTGAAGCAGTAGTTTGAGGGTTGAAGGAACAGTGAGGATTTAACTAGAAATGTAATCTTAGTACTCAAGACCTAGAAAAAAGAGAATGATAAACTCTGCCACCAGACTGGTTTCCCTTAACTCTTTAATTTGTATCTTCAAATTATCTCTCACCCAACCTGGCCAACATGGTGAAACCCCATCTCTACTAAAAATACAAAAATTAGCCAGGCGTGGTGGCGCATGCCTGTAATCCCAGCTGCATGGGAGGCTGAGGTAGGAGAATCGCTTGAACCTGGGAGGGGGAGGTTGTAGTGAGCCAAAATCGCACCACTGCACTCTAGCCTGGGCGACAGAGCGAGACTCCGTCTAAAAAAAAATTCTCTCTCTTTCACTTGAACTCTGTGTTCTGGCCTGTCCTGGACTGGGTAAATGACAAGTGGGCAAAAACCAGGACTTGGAGTATAGACCAGGATATGGCAAACTACAGCCACAAGCCAAATCCAGCCTGCCACCTGTTTTTGATAGGCTAAAAGATAAGAATGGTTTTTACAGTTGTAAATGATTGGAAAGCAAAAGAAAAATATTTCATGATAATGTGAAGAGTATGTAAACTTAAATTTTAGTGTCCATAAATAGTTTATTGGAACACACCCACCCTTTTTTGTTTACGTACTGTGTGTGCCTACAGTCGTGCTACAATAGCATCACCAAGGAGTTGTGACACAGAGGGTCTGTCTGGCCCACAAAGTCTACAGTCTTTACTGTCTTGCTCTTTGTGGAAAAAGTTTTCAAGCATCAGGTATGCACTTGACAAATGACTCTTCCTTTCGTACCCTTGGAGGATGATTGATGAAGGAATCTGATATAGCCAAAGATATGTAGGCCCTTTTTCTTTGTGATAAAAATTATTTCTTCTCTTCTTACAGCAATTCAGTTAAACCCCAGCTATATCAGGGCAATATTGAGGAGAGCGGAGTTGTATGAGAAGACGGACAAGCTAGATGAAGCCCTGGAAGACTATAAATCTATATTAGAAAAAGATCCATCAGTACATCAAGCAAGAGAGGCTTGTATGGTAAAACCTAAATTTTTTTTAATATTTTTCCTTCTATTCTTTGTGTTGCTGCCCAGTGAGTCCTAAATAATCCTTTCAGACTCGGTTAAATTCCATTTCTGTGCTTTTGAGGAGCTTATCAAGATATATAGGAGGCCAGGCGTGGCTCATGCCTGTAATCCCAGCACTTCAGGAGGCCGAGGAGGAGAGATCACTTGAGGCCAGGGGCTCGAGACCAGCTCGAGACACAAAACCCCATCTCTTCTAAAAATACAAAAAATTAGCTGCGTGCGGTTGTACACACCTGTAGTCCTAGCTACTCGGGAGGCTGAGGCAGGAGAATTGCTTGAACCCAGAAGGCAGAGGTTGCAGAGAGCTGAGATCATGCCACTGCACTGCAGCGTGGGCGACAGAGAGGATCATAGAGCCTAGAAGTTGGAGGCTGCGGCAAGCTATGATTACATCACTGCATTCCATCATGAGCAACAGAGTAAGACCTTGTCTCTTAAACAAACAGGCTGGGTGCGGTGGCCGACGCCTGTAATCCCAGCACTTTGGGAGGCCGAGGAGGGCAGATCACCTGAGATCAGGAGTTCGAGACCAGCCTGACCAACATGGAGAAACCCTGTCTCTACTAAAAATACAAAATTAGCTGGGCGTGGTGGCACATGCCTGTAATCCCAGCTACTCAAGAGGCTGAGGCAGGAGAATTGCTTGAACCTGGCGGGTGGAGGTTGCAGTGAGCTGAGATTGTACCACTGCACTCCAGTCTGGGTGACAGTGTGAGACTGTCTTAAAAAAAAAGAAAAATACAAATGAATAAAAAAAGTTAAAAATACAAATATAGCACTGCAAACATCTGATATGTATCCTTTCAGACTTTTTTTCTGTATATATTTATTTGTTAAATTTGTATTGATGCCCTCCTTTAGTGTAGGCTTTCTGTTAAGACCTGGAAATAGAGCCAAACAAAACTTTTTTTTTTTTTTGAGACAGGGTCTCTGTCACCCATGCTGGAGAGCAGTGGCACAGTCATGGCTCACTGCACCCACCCTCGACCTCCCAGATTCGAGCAGCACTCCCGCCTCAGCCTCAGCTGCGACTACAGACACATGCCACCGCACCCAGCTGATTTTTGTATTTCCTATAGAGATGGCACTTTGCCATGTTGCCCAAGGTGGTCTCAAACTCCTGAACTGAAGCGATCCTCCCAACTCAGCCTCCAAAAGTGCTGGGAATAAGGGCAGGAGTCCCTGCACCTGGCCCAAACAGAACTGTCTTTATGTAGCACACCCACAAACATAAATACTGGGGGTTTTTTTCCCCCTTTATTTAATAGGATCGTAGACATATGCTTAATTTGATCTTATTTCCACATTAGGATTCTCGTGTTTCTCAAATTCAAAATAAAGGCAAAGGTTTTTTTTTTTTTACCAACCCTTGTTTCTCTTCTTTTCCTCAGAGACTACCTAAGCAAATTGAAGAACGTAATGAAAGACTAAAAGAAGAGATGTTAGGTAAGCTTACTTCTTACTTTCACTTGATCATAAACAGCTAGGAACCTAGGATGGGGACATAGTGAATACTAGAGGAGGACACAACAGTTAGAAAAAGTTTCCGACTCTGCCTTTACTGTGGGCTGCAGTACCACAGGGCTACTGACTTCTCAGTTATTTTGACCCCAGAAGGGGCAGCATGGCTGAGAGAGGATATTGGCTTTTTCGGAAACCAGATTTCCTTTTTTATTTTCTTGGGAATTGTTCTTGCCTGCAAGAATTTAAGCATAATTCAGTTCCCTGGGATTATGCTTAAATGGAATTAAAAATCCTAGGATACCACCAACCTCTATTTCAGATAACAATTACATGAAAACCGTTGAGTTTCTTCATTGAATCATCACTCCTTGAGGTTCATTAGGATGCAGTCAAGATCATGAGAATTTTTATTTAGAAAATGGCACTCAAAGTCCCTTTAGTGTTTGAGAACACATGAGAGGACAGGAATTAGGAGTAAAGAGAAAAAAGACTGGGGGTAGGGGTAGGGCAAATGGATTCATTTGATCCATGTTTAGTTATTTCTCGTATTTGCCAAAGCATTTTAGAGCTGGAATCAGAGAACCTCCCACGAACAATCTGCTTGAGTAAGAGGAGTGAGAGCTCCTGAACACAGACTTAAGTCTATTCCACTTGTAACCTGTCTGATATTTCGCTGGTCAGGATCTGCCATGTATTTTCCTTTATGAGTATTTTCTAAATCTGTTATTTGAATTACGCTTAATAAATTGCAATCATGTGGCCCTAAAGGAAAAATCATTTAAAATAAATTGGGCACTCACGCCTGTAATCCCAGCACTTTGGGAGGCTGAGGGGGGCGGATCAAGAGGTCAGGAGATCAAGACCATCCTGGCTAACACAGTGAAACCCTGTCTCTACTAAAAATACAAAAAATTAGCCGGGCGTAGTGGCAGGCACCTGTAGTCCCAGCTGCTCAGGAGGCTGAGGCAGGAAAATGGTGTGAACCCGGGAGGCAGAGCTTGCAGTGAGCCGAGATCGCTCCACTGCACTCCAGCCTGGGAGACAGCGAGACTCCATCTAAAAAATAATAAATAAATAAATAAATAAATAAATAAATAAATAAATAAATAAATAAAATTGGGCCTGCCTGGCATTTATGGCCTTCAGACATCAGTATTCAGTGAATGGGAACAAATTTCCCAAAGGATCATTCTGATAGCCAAGTCAATTGAGAGGAGGCCATTAACCTAGACTATCCAGAGTCTTCTGGCCCCTGCCGGCTAGAGACTGTAAAGATTGCTACTTCAGACTCGGGATAGCTCTGGAGCCCTCCCCAGATTTTCCAAAAAAGGGAGGGGGATGGGGGAGCTTTTCCCTTAATTTACTTATTTAATTAAACTTGGCCGGGCAGAGTGGCTCCTGTGATCCCAGTACTTTAGGAGGCCAAGTTAGGAGGATTGCTTGAGCCCAGGAGTTCGAGGCCAGCCTAGGCCACATGGTGAAACCCCATCTCTAGAAAAAATTAGCCAGGCACGTGCCTGCCCGTAGTCCCAGCTACATGGGAGGATCAGTTGAGCCCGAGGGTTCGAGGCTACAGTGAGCGATGATGGTGCCACCACACTCTTCACTGGGCAACAGAGCATGACCCTGTCTCAAAAAAGAGAAGAGGGAAAAGAGCAAAATTTTTCTTACCTATTTTTGCTAACAATGATGCTCTATTTTAGGAAAAAAAAAAAAAAAACTATTTGCATTTAGTATTTGAATTTCTTGCTAAAAAAGTTGACCTTGTGAATGGCCATAGTGGATCTGGAAGGCTTTGGTCTCTTAGTCCGTTTTTTTAAAGCCAGTCCAGTGAAGGCACTGGTGCAAACTGAATCTTACTGCCTAGCGTTCGTTCCAGATGGAATTAAAACTTCCATTTGTCCTTGTCTTTATAAATTCTAATGCACCAGAATTTTCTGTCTCCAAGGCTTTGAGTGTTTCTTACGTCATTCTCTTCATTTGAAAAAATTCAAATTGAATTCATTCCCTCAGTTGCTTCTAAAATGAATTCACCTGTCATTAGACTTAACCAATTTAAGTTGCTTTGTAAATAATGTGTGTTGTTACACATGTGTAGTTTGAATGGCTAGATTCTTTTCCCTTAATGAGTATAGAAATCATGAATAAGATACTGCTCTGCTCTAGGTGTTACCCCACGGTAGATAACCTAGAAGAGAGAAATCACTCTTTACATGGAATTTCAGCCCCCACAAGAGCTTTTCTGGTGTTCTTCCTCCTTGTTACAGATGAGGTAACTTTGGTTCATGTTCTGTGAGATCCCTGGAGGCTAGACATTCTGAATGCAAATTAATATCACTTAGCAGTTCCGAGCAAGCTTTTCACAGTGGACTGCATGATCTTTATGCTAGTTCCTGTTAAAATGATGACTTCTATGGAGAATAAGCAGTTAAACATTTTTTAAATCAGGTAGTGTGGGCTGGGTGTGATCACACCTGTAATCCCAGCAATTTGGTGGGAGGCTGAGCCCAAGAGTTCGAGACCAGCCTGGGTAACATGGCAAAATCCTGTCGCTACAAAAATTAGCCAGATGTGCTGGTGTGCACCTGTAGTCCCAGCTATTTAGGAGGCTAATGTGGGAGGATCACTTGAGCCCAGGAGGCTGAGACTTCATTGAGCCACAATGATGCCACTGCACTCAAGCCTAGGTGACAGAGTGAGACCCTGTCTTTAAAAAAAGAAAATTATAAAATCAGGTAGTGTGATGCCTGTTACAGCTTTTGTTCTTTTTATTCAGTATCACTTTAGCTTTCAGGGTCTTTTGTGGTTCCATACAAATTTTAGGGTTTTTCTATTTCCGTGAAGAATGTCATTGGTGTTTTGACAGGGATTACATTGAATCTGTAGATCACCTTTAGTAGTACAAAATGGGTTTTTATTTAGATTTGTTCAGTATTCTTTAACTTGTTTTTTCTTCCATATCTGTAATTTCGTTTTCATTAGAAAGAAGAGCTATGTACTCCTTGAGAAAAAAGTCCTGATAGGCGTTATTAGTGGGTAGAACAATTATTTGCTTTGCCCTTTCTAGCGCGTCATTTATAATCTTTAGAACAGGAGACCCAGGGTGGCCATTAGTCCTAGTGGCACAGTCCTTGCTGATCACAGAAGATGATCATGATAGCATCAAGACGATCACTTGAGGAAAGTGGTCAGCAGCTGGAGTGGGGGGTTGGGTTTTGTTTTTTTGGGTTTTGTTTTTGTTTTTTTTTTTGTCCTTTTCTCTGGGATAATTAGCCTCACAGCCATAATAACCAAGGAATGTAAGGTTTAAAAGAACTTAAGGGTATATGTGGTTGATAGTGTGATGAGATGGAAATAGAAACCCTGCACATAGCATCCCAGGAGGCTCAGAGCATTTTTGAGCAACTAGTCATTGATGCTTTATTTGCTTTTTCTCTGATGTAATGATTTCACAGTTTTCTTAAATAGCTGGATAACAAGTTGGCTGGGTACAGTAGCTCATGCCTGTAATACCAACATTTTGGGAGGCCAAGGTGGGAGGATTGCTTGAGCCCAGCAGTTTGAGACCAGCCTGGGCAACATGGCGAGACCGCCATCTCTGCAAAAACTTTAAAAATTAGCCAGGCGTGGTAGCACAAGACTGTGGTCCCAGCTTCTTGGGAGGCTGAGGTGGATTGCCTTAGTCCAGGAGGTCAAGTCTGCAGTGTTATGATGGTACCACCCTGGGCAACAGAGCCAAAACCCTTTCTCAAAACCAAAAAGAGAAAAGAAAAATCTCATGTGAAACCACAATATAGAAAAAAAAAAATAGTGTTTTATATAAATTCAAGTGTATGGTATAGCATATATAATCAGAATAATCAGGTTAGTTTGAGGAACATAAAGATCTGAAGTCAGGTTTCATATAGCAGACACAGCCTTTATGAGTATATCTAAGCCTTTATGGGTATATTTCATTGTTTCAATTTTACAGTATTAAATTTTTTGCTCACATAGGTAAATAGTTTAAAAAAAAAACACACATTTAAAAGTAAAACTGACGAGACACTTTCAGCAACCCTGAAGCTCCTCTGCTCAACTGTAAGATTCTTAGGACAAACGCCCCATGTTACTGCTCTGCCCTCAGGAGTCCCTTGAGAGGTGTGGCTGTGTCACCTTATGGGAGGAGTGCCTTCCTGGGGGTTAGTTCTTTGCACATGAGTCATTCTTTTTGGCAGCCATGCTGGGAGGGCAAGAGATTTATACTGGGATGATGCTACAGGTCTCCAAACAAACTTTGATTCCAAATAGAAAAGGATATAGGGGAAAGACATCTGTCATCATTTGCAAGTTATTTTATCCTGTTTGCTGGCCCAGCCAAGAAGTCTTTCAAGCAAGTGAAATTGTCAATAAAATCTGTATGTACATATTTTTGGTTCTTCCTTGATCTGTCATCTCAGTTTATTGAACTATGAGGTAGCAGACAGAGTCATCTACTTTCTCCAAAAAGTAACATAGACTGCGTGGGCTACTTTTCACATTGTCTAACGGGGAAGCTCTACCCAGGCAGCTTTATCCCTCTAATCACTAGAGATGAGTGTTTACAATTCATTTTTTAATATACGCCCTCCCATCAACATTCTAATCACCAGTTGCAAAGCAAGTTAACCTTTTGGGGCTGCAGCTCAAATATGGTGCCCAGAACATCAGTACCTAAGGACCTGCCAAAAATGCATGATATCAGGCCCTACCCCAGACGTACTGAATCAGAGATTTAGGATGGAACTCAGCAATCTAGTTTTAACCCCTCAAGTGTTTCTGATGCACACTCAACTTTAATGGCCCTGATGAGTTGAGAGACGGAATGTAGAGGCAGCTCAGGTGAGGAGTTAAAGGCCAAAGGAGGGCATGGCTAAGAGGGGCATTCAGCTCTGCTCCGAGAGACACCTCCTGAGCAAAAGCAGCCATGGCACTGAGTTTTATCTTTTCTTCTTTCTGTTGTAGCTGCAGCAGAGAAAAACTAGAAAGTAGACATTTCAGAATGTGTGGTCTTCCAATTCACTAGACTTCAGATCTCAGCTCTCTATTTGGACAAATTGCCACTGGAGGAATAGAGTCAGTTACATTACCACTTACTGGGTGTGCAGGGGATACCAAGCTTCCCTTGCCCCAGGTCCTGGGTAGGGAGTAGGTCCCAGAACACAAGTATGGCTTGTGTTCTGACCATTCCATGAGATGCTGCTCTTCCTACCTTAACCAAGAGCTGCCAGGTGCCTATCCCCACCTTGACCTAGAGCAGCCACTTGAAACTTACCTACTTCCCTCAAAGAAACCATAGACACAAAGACAGGGCATTGCCCCAGTAATCCACCTTCCTTTCACCAGCACCTGCTGCTGCCCCTGCCCTGGCCACTCTGGCACACATGTGGGCCTTGTTCGTATTCAACCCAGGTTTTCCACTCATACCTTCACTTTCTAGGACATATTCCTGGTCTCCTGATTCCTAAAGTCACTCATTTGTTCACTCCTGGCCGCTAGCAATCTGATGAGGGCACATTGTGAACTGAATTAAGAATACCATCTGGAGCCTGGCATGGTGGCTCATGCCTATAATCCTAGCACATTGGGAGACCTATGTAAGAAGATCCCTTGAGCTTGGGAGATCAAGACCAACCTAGGCAGCATATAGCAAGACCCTGTCTCTACAAAAAAAAAAAAAAAAAATTAGCCTGGCGTGTAGCATGTGCCTGTAGTCTCACACTTGGGAGGCTAAGTTGGGAGGATTCCTTGAGCCCAGGCGGTCAAAGTGGCAGTGAGCTGTGATGGCACCACTGCATGCCAGTCTGGGCAACAGAGTGAAACCCTGTCTCAAAAGAAAAATATATATATATCATCTTGTATGAGTGCCACATTCAAGAGCTACATGCGGAGATAGAATTAACATGTCATTGCCAAGTTCAGCATATTCTTCTGGCTATACCTGGACATCGTGTACTTTTCTGCTTTGCAAGTAGTAGAAGGTCCTAGAATCAGCTCCCTCACTGAGGCTCACAAGAAAGACTGACTTGTTACCACCCCTCTTAAAGCTGCTGAAGCCACACATGTAGGTACAGAAACCCAGAGTCTGGTTTTTTTTTCCCCCCCACATTTCTCACACTATTCTACCTGATACCTGTCATTACAGACTGTACACCTGCAGGATTTTGCACTCTGGCCACATTCCACAAGAAACCAATTCCTTGTTGTGGTTGGTTGTTCCCTTAGTAGAGAATGTCAGTAGATTTTCAGTGCTTTGCTTTTGTCTTCATTTCCTAATTGCTATCCTGAGGCTTCTTAGGAGAGTAGTTCCCACTCCTTTGAAAATTCTTGGTAAGGCTTCTTTCAGCCCTCGAATTTACCCAAGGTCTAATACAGGCGTACCTCAGAGATGTTGCAGGTTCAGTTCCAGACCAGCACAATAAAGCGAGTCACAAGAATGTTTTGATTTCCCAGTGCATACTATAGTATTATATAAACGTGACTTCTGTATGCACTGGGAAATCAAAAAGTTGCTTAAAAAATGTTGATGATGAGCTCAGCCTTCAAGGAGTTGTAATCGTTTTGCTGCTGGAGGGCCTTGCCTCCACGTGGATGGCTGCTGACTGATCAAGGCGGTAGTTGCTAAACACTGGAGTGTCTGTGGCAGTATCTTTAAATAAGATAGCAAGGAAGTTTGCCACATCAGTTGATTCTTCCTTTCATGAAAGATTTCTCAGTAGCATGCAGTGCTGTTTGATAGCATTTTACCCACAATAGTTCTTCCAGTATCGGACTCAGTCCTCTCAAACCCTGCTGCTGCTTTATCAGCTAAGGTTATGTCATATTTGGGGGTTGTTTTGTTTTGTTTTGTGACACAGAGCCTCATTCTGTCGCCAGGCTGGAGTGCAGTGGCACAATCTTGGCTCACTGCAACCTCTGCCTCCTGGGTTCAAACAATTCTTCTGCCTCCGCCTCCCAAGTAGCTGGGATTACAGACACATGCCACCATGCCCGGCTAATTGTTCTATTTTTGTAGAAATAGGTTTTCACCATGTTGGCCAGGCTGGTCTCCAACTCCTGACCTCAAGTGATCTGCCTGCCTCAGCCTCTCAAAGTGCTGGGATTATAGGAGTGAGCCACTGTGCCCAGCCAGTTTATGTAATATTCTAAATCCTTTGTTGTCACTTCAACAATGTTCACAACATCTTCACCAGGAGTAGATTCCATCTCAGGAAACCACTTTTTTTGCTCATCCACAGCAAGCAAATCCTCATTCATTTAAGTTTTATAATGAAATTGTAGCAATTCAGTCACATCTTCAAGCTCCACTCAAATTCTAGTTATCTTGTTATTCTCACCACATCTGTAGCAACTTCCTCCACTGAAGTCTTCACCCCCTCAAAGTCATCCGTGAGGGTTGAAATCAGCTTCTTTCAAACTCCTGTTAATGTTGGTATTTTGACCATCTCAGCAGCCGTAGCCATATGAAGCGTATTTCTTTTTCTTTTTCTTTTTATTTATTTATTTATTTATTTTTTTTTTGAGACAGAGTCTCGCTCTGTCACCCAGGCTGGAGTGCAGTGGTGCGCTCACTGCAATCTCCGCCTCCCGGATTCATGCCATTTTCCTGCCTCAGCCTCCTGAGTAGCTGAGACTACAGGCGCCCGCCACCAAGCCTGGCTAATTTTTTGTGTTTTTTAATAGAGACAGGGTTTCACCATGTTAGCAAGGATGGTCTCGATCTCCTGACCTCGTGATCCACCTGCCTCGGCCTCCCAAAATGCTGGGATTACAGGCGTGAGCCATTGAACTCGGCCAATGAAGTGTATTTCTTAAATAATAATAATTTCTGAACAGTAGGTCTCAACAATGGGCTTAAAGTGCTTAGTAAATTATTCTCTAAATAGATGTGCTGTCATCCAGGCTATGTTGTTCTATTTCTAGAGCACAGGCAGAGTAGATTAGCATCATTCTTAAGGGCCCTAAGATTTTTGGAATGGTAAATGAGCACTGGCCTCAACTTAAAGTCACCAGCTGCATTAGCCCAACGAGAGAGTCAGCCTGTCCTTTGAAGCCAGGCATTGAATTGTTCTCTCCTGTTGCTATGAAAGTCCTATCTGGCATCTTCTTTCAATATAGTGCTCTTTCATCTACACTAAAAACATGTTTAGTGTAGCCACCTTCGTCAGTGATCTTAGCTAGATCTTCTGGATAACTTTTTGCAGCTTCTATATCAGCCTTTGCTGCTCCACCTTTCTCTTTTATGTTATGGAGACAAAGTCTTTCCTTAAAGCAGCTTCCTTACTTAACCTTGGTAGGACTGAAGAAAGTTAGGGCCTTGCTGTGGCAATCCAAGGTTCTGGCTTAAGGGAATGTTGTGGCTGGTTTGATCTTCTATCCAGACACCTAGAACTTTCTCCATATAAGCAATAAGGCTGTTTTGCTTTCTTATTCCTGTGTTCATTGAAGTAGCACTTTTAATTTTGTTAAAGTCTGGCTCTTCCTTTTACTTGAACACTTAAAGGTCATTACAGGATTATTAATTGACCTAATTTCAATACTGTTGTGGCTTAGGGAAGAGGGAAGCCTGAGGAGTGGGAGAGATACAAGGGAATGGCTGGTCAGAGGAGCGGTCAGAACATACGCCGCACTTATCAGTTCAGTTAGCTGTCTTATGCAGGTGCAGTTCGTGGCACCCCAAAACAATTACAATAGTAACCTCACAGATCATCGATTACAGATCACCATAACAGATGTAATAATAATGAAAAGGTTTGAAATGAGAATTACCAAAATATGAAACAGAGACACAAAATGAGTATGTGCTATTGGGAAAATTGTGCTGACAAACTTGCTCGATGCAGGATTACCACATGTCTTCAGTTTGTGAAAAAAAACAGTAACTGTAAAGCACAAAAAAGCACAGCACAACAAAATGAAGTCTGCCTGTATAAGAATTTGAATTGGGCGTGAATTTTATCCTTTCTACCCTGGGCTCTCTTGATTTGCCTTTTGCTTAGAGAAAAGCTAGAGTTAGCTGCATGCCTTAGTTTCCTGCCTCACAGGAGGAAACGTGGTATTAGGATTCAGTTGTATGCAATTTGTTTCATCTAAACAGAGAAGAAAGTCCCAAAGGAGCTGTTCCATCGAATCCACGCCCGAGTGATCTTAAGGAGATGAAAACACAGCATTCCTAGTTTTGCTCAGGGTAAACTGCCTGGTGCACAGTCAGTATCTCCAAAGAGAAATTATGCATAACAAATCAGTTGGGTTATTGTGATATGCTACTTGGCAGATAAATTAATATTTATCAACTGAATCCAGTGGCAAGCACTCTGATTCCTGTTTCTAAACATTCTGGTCTAAGCACGAGTAGTTTTGTACTCTTCTCTTTGCCAAGGGATCTAGTCTGATAGACGAGATCCTAATAGTTAGGGACATGTGGACATATTCAGGCCAAGTGATGGTGCCGCCTGTGCTATAGGTGGAAACAAGGAAACCTCATTGATTAGTGTCCAGATAAGGAAGACAGAATTTGACAACCAGTGGAAAGTGTGGCAGATAGGCTAGTTTGGCAGATGATCCTATTTGGATACAAGGAAGCTGCTTTAGCCTCTGAGCACCCAACCTGACTCTAAACTGCAGGCAGAAAAATGTGTGAGTGTGCTTATATTTAGGAGCCTGAGCTCTACTGAAGGCTGTTGCTTCTCTGTCATTGGCACAAACAGCAAAAAGTAAATTTTTCAGTCACTTAAAACTTGTTGATTCTACCATACTGTTTTGCCCTGTTCTTTGTGTTCCACTGACCACACTCTGGCTTCAGAGCCCATCTACCCAAGCACTGTAGAAATTTTAATGTTTGTTCAGTGAATAAATGGCCTCTTTCCCATAATGTGGGACTAACTTTCTGTCAGAACCACCCCCAGGGTCTCCCCTTCTGGTTCATTCTTCATTTTGCCACAGGATTACTAACCCTGAACACTCAGTTCTCAAGCCATCAGAGGCTTCCTGTGGCATGGGAACTGTAGGCTGATGGGCCTGGCTCAGGAGAGCCTGGCAGGAGGCACCTGCCTGCCCCGCTTCAGCCCCATTGGACACACAGCTCGCCTACCTACCTCTGTGCATTGGCGCACACTGTTTGGGCTTGCACTGACACCACCTCTGTCTCATATGGTTGCAGTCCTATGGCCTTTGGTGCCTGGTTCAAGTGCAAACTCTTAGACAAAGATAGACCAAATTTTCTCTTTCCTCCACCCCTTTCCTCTCTTCCTGCCCCAGCTGAAGGAATCTTCCCCTTCCTGACTCTCATGGCATTTTATAACTCAGCTACATATGAATTTGGTTTTGCGTGTATGTCTTTTCTTCCTTGTCAAATTCTAAACTTGTTTTGGTGTATAGACCATGTCATGTATCTCTGCATCTCTGCTACACACAGCAAGGTGCCACACACATGTAATGAGTACATGTTGGTTGAATTAATCTATATCAGGTGACCTTAGGTCTTCTCTAATGCAGAGACTATTTGTGTGTCTTTTATTACATACCTGCTACCTGCCAGGTATTATATATATGTAGTCTTGTTTAGAAAGCAGAATTTTGCATTTTCTTTTCTTTTTTTTTTCCTGTAAGTGATGGTTGGTGAAATTAATGTGGAATGTTATAAAGGCAGAGATACTGGAATTGAAGGAAAAAGAATAATTATCTATGTGTTAGTCTGGGTCATCCAAAAAACAGATGCCAAGATAGGATTAAAAGTACAAGAGATTTATTGGGGGAAACACCTGCAAGGGAATATGGGGCTGGGAGCTGGAAGATGTTGGCAGAGCTGGCAGACCCCTGTGGAGGAGGAGGAGCGGGGGAGGGGCTGGGAGCTGGAGGATGTTGGCAGAGCTGGCAGACCCCTGTGGAGGAGGAGGAGCGGGGGAGGGGGAGTTTTCCACTGGAGTGTGGTGTTGAGAAAGTTTCAACAAAGCCATTGGGGAGCCAGCGCTGCCCCTCAGACGAGTCCCTGGCCTGCCCCTCGCATGCTCAGGCGCTGGCTGGAAGCCGCAGGTGGGAAGGGTGGCCTCTGCAGGAACGTGCTGATGGATTTTAGAGTGCAGCCACTGTGTCCCCTGCATTTGGAGAAGTACATCTTCATGACTGCCACACCATAGAATCACACAAGCTAAAAGTTCAGAGGTGACTTGTGGCAGACAGGCCCTTTAGCCAGTTAGGCAAAGTGAGAGCCTGGGAAAGAGAATTCTTCCTCTCTTTGGCAGTTTGAATATTTGCAGTCTTAGCTTGGAATGGGCTTTCTGCACTAGAGGGAAACCTCCTTTCGTGCAGACCAGCCGAAAGCCAAGCCACTGCTGCCTGAGGACACTGCCATCGCTGGAGCACGGTGACATGCCATCACCCGGGACCGATTCCCATCCCCTAGAGCACTGTGGCATGCAGCCTCTTCTGAAAAGGCTTCCTCGTGCTCCTGCAAGGTCAGAAAGCACTTCTGGGCACACCTCAGTCTTTTGGGTCTGCCTCCCCACTAGACTGTGATCGCTGTGCATGGAAGCTACTTTTATTCTTGACATCCCAGTGGCTCACATAATAGATGCCAAGTAAAATCTCCAGTCTGTACTTTAAATTGTTTTTCTGGCACTGGAGATGAGCTTGCAATGATCCCTCCATCCACGTAGTGGCCCTGGGCTCAGTGGACCATCCAGAGTAGGCCTGGACCGGAGGCTTCTCCACCATGGAACTGCCCCTCCTCGAGAGTCTGATGTGAGTGGCTCCTGAGAGTCATTCTCACTTCACTCACTCCGTATCACAAGAGCCAAGGATTTCCCAGTACCAACATTTTATTGGGCTGCTTTTGATGGGTTTTTTCCCCCCCTCCCTGTCCTCTTTTTCCAACCCCAGGACAAACTGCCAGCGTTCCTGGTTGGTGTTGCTAACTCAGGTTGCCCTGAGGCTGCCCTGTCTTACTCTTGCTTATTGTGAGCCCCTCCCTATACACACATGTGCCCGAGGCTGTGCCGCTCCCGTGCGCAGGCACCCAGGGTTTGTGCCGGTGGTTTCCTGACACAAGCAGCAGCACTGAACATGTGTGTCCCAGGTTTAGGTTTCGGAGGCCTGCCTGGAGAACGGCCATCCCAGGTTCTGGGAGCTTTCTCAATTTACTGTTTCATCCAAAGATGGGTTGGCCTTTCTCTGGACATGGTGAGCTTCCTTGGGCTAGTTCTTAAGCCTGAGACTAAAAGTTCTTACATGCGTTATTAGGGAGGCCTGGAAAATGTAAAGGCCATGCGTCTTTTTTGCTGTTACCCAGGCTGGAGTGCAATGGCACGATCATGGCTCACTGCAGCCCTGAACTCCTTGGGCTCAAGCAGTCCTCCTACCTCAGCCTCTGCATAGCTGTGACAACAGGCGTGTTCCCCCACATCCAGCTAATTTTTAAATTTTTGTAGATACAGGGTCTCCCTATGTTGCTCAGGCTGGTCTCAAACTCCTAGACTCACGTGATCCTCCTGCCTCAGCCTCCCAAAGTGCTGGGATTACTGGTGTGAGCCACTGTACCCAGCCAAGGCCATGCATCTTTAAGTGCTTTACCTGGGCTTTACTCTAAGATGGGAGGTCTCAGAGTGAGAAAAGCTGCTAGGAAGTGGGAAGGAGCCTGTGCCTCTGATGATTAGGGATTTCTCTTTTCGTCTACCCCCATTCTCACCTCCACTGGAAGCAGACCTGCAAGAAAAATTAAAGCAGTTTAGAAAAGGTTGAAACTGTTTATTCACCCATCCCCGCCAAAATTTTCTGGAACATTCCTAGTTTCAAATGTTCCTTATATCTTAAAACAGCATAAGAACTGTTAGTTTTTTGTTTGTTTTTTTTTAAAAAAAAAATTGTAGAGATGAGCATCTCATCATGTTGCTTGGGCTGGTCTAGAACTACTGGGCTCAAACCGTCCTCTTGCGTCAGCTTCCCAAAGTGCTGGGATTACAGGCATGAGTCACCACGCTTGGCAAGAACCGTCGGCTATACACCGTGACTTTTTTTTTTTTTTCTTTTTCTTTTTTGAGACGGAGTCTCACTCTGTCGCCCAGGCTGGAGTGCAGTGGCGCAATCTCAGCTCACTGCAACCTCTGCTTCCCAGGTGCAAACGATTGTCCTGCCTCAGCCTCCCTAGTAGCTAGGACTACAGGCACATGCCACCACCCTCAGCTGATTTTTGTATTTTTAGTAGAGATAAGGTTTCACCATGTTGGCCGGGCTGGTCTCGAACTCCTGACCTCAAGTGATCTACCCACCTCGACCTCCCAAAGTGCTGGGATTACAGGTGTTAGCCACCACACCTGACTTATATATCTCACTCAAGTCATGTGTAAATAAAGCCTGAAACTTGGGAAGAGGAGCGTGGACTATTGAGGTCTTATTGAGGTTGCTGTGCAAATGAACAAGATCTCATTTCTAAGAAATGGCTAGTCTGGTATAGAAGCTAAGGATTTGCTTAGGAAAGCAGGAAGCTCTTGAATATGAATCCAAGCTCAGTGGAAATGGACTGAGTTGAATTAAATTTAGCAGGTGGCTGCTGCCGTTCTAGAGAAAAGAGACTTGGAGGGACCTCTGCCCTCACTACCAGGCAGACCTGGCTTGGCAGGGTGCCTTGAGCCTCACTGGAACAGCAGTTGGTTTTCCCAGAACTCACCCCAGAAGCCTGTGTCCTTTGATAGTACTGGCCAGTTAGGACAGGAGGCTCTTATCTCCCAGAGAGAGCCAGCAGGACTCCACTCTCATCTATGGAAGCGCAGGCTTGGGGTGGATGGCACTGAAGTGACTGCACTGCTGAGTGGGGAATAGGGGTTGGGAACTCTCCTGGAAGCTTTCATCATATTAAAAGTAGGCATTTCTTTAACTGCAAAGAGATGCTTTTATATTTTGTACTCAGTGGTAAGGCAAGATTAATTGGTGCCTTCCTGCTTCTGTTCATTCCTGTATTCATTTGAGTTTTTGCTTTTACATTACAGGTAAATTAAAAGATCTTGGGAACTTGGTTCTCCGACCTTTTGGGCTCTCCACGGAAAATTTCCAGATCAAACAGGATTCCTCTACCGGCTCGTACTCCATCAATTTCGTTCAAAATCCAAATAATAACAGATAACAAAGATAACAATAGCTTTACAAGCTGACTTGGAATTGTGTGCTGCTTGCTGTTAGCAAGGGGAAAGGCCCTGCCAATGTTTAACTTTTAAAAGCATCTTATCTAAAAGAAAGGCTATCCAGTAGAGCCTAGTGCTCCCTTTTCCCTCTTTTATGATCAGGGTGAAATGTACTTCCTGATGTAATGAACCTAATTTGATTTCCATTTTAAGGTGGTGTCTGTGCAGCTGGTATCCCGGTTCTGGCTGTCCTATGTCCAGGAAGAAGCCCATTTGTCGAGGCTGACCTTCCTTATCCACACAGACACACAGCCCAGCAAAAGCCTCTCCTGAACCAAACAGACCTGTTGGTTGGGAGACTGCCCAGACATGACTGATGACGGGTTCCCGCCTGCCTGTCCCCTCCCTGATCACACAGCTAACGAGGCTGCCTCCAGCATTTCCTGATTTCCTCTGTGGTAATAAAAGCTTTCTGTGCTTAGGTCTGGGTTGGGTTGTGAATTTTGTCACGTAATGACAACTAAGGCAGAAGCCTTCTCTGGCTTTGGGAGCAGTGTTGGTTTCAAGCAGGGTTACTGATAACAGATTCCACAAATCTGCCCAAAGTTTTTGTTGCCTTGTAGATTTATCTTGAAGAGTTGACCATTCTACCATGTACTAGAATTCAGAAAGTCCACCTTACAAGCTGTCTTGGGCCCCACCAGGTTTGTGTAGATAATTATAAATCTGTTTTTGACCAAATGTTAGTATTTTTAACTTAAAATAGCTTCATCAAGGAATGGTAGTATATGAATCCCAGAACAAAACCATATTCTTTTCAACTACATGAACCCAGAGGTGTCAAAGATAGAATATTTTTCTCCTCATCAGTTGATGCTAGTGAAAAGCTTGCAGTTGCTCTGGTTTGAGTGTCAAAAGCATTGCCATACAAGTTTCATCTTGGAAGTAAATTACACATATAATTCTGTAAGTGACGTGCAGTAGTCAGTCATACTCCCAGTGTTAAGGACTATGTGATTCTTCTGATCTGTTCCTAAAAGCTTTTGATCTTTTTTTTCCTTTTGGTCAAAGTGAACCTCAGAAGAAACTGTGTTAAATCTGGCATCCAATTTTCCCAAAAATGTCTGCGTGAAAAACCATACAAGTTGTATGAATACTGGATGGTCTGGAAGTGAGTGTTGAGTGCTTCCTGTGCAGCCAGCATTATGCTAGACAGTGGTTCTCAATTTTTTTTTTCTTTTTTGAGACGGGGTCTCGCTGTGTCACCCAGGTTGGAGTACAGTGGCGCGATCTTGGCTCACTGCAACCTCTGCCTCCCAGGCTCCAGCAATTCTCCTGCCTCAGCCTCCAGAGTAGCTGGGATTACAGGCATGTACCACCACACCTGGCTAATTTTTTGTATTTTTAGTAGAGACAGAGTTTCACCATGTTAGCCAAGCTGGTCTTGAACTCCTGGCCTCAAGGTGATCCACCCACCTCGGCCTCCCAAAGCATTAGGATTACAGATGTGAGCCACCGTGCCCAAACTTTTATTTCAGGAGCCCTTCATAGTCTGCAAAAAAAATTTTAAGAGCATTTCCACTTATGTGCATTATATCAATATTTAGTATATTAAAAATTAAGATAGAAAATTTTAAAGTATTTAATCCCTTTAAAAAATAACACGTTTCATGTTACTATCAATAATTTTATGTCAAGTCAGGAATGATGGATGGTTTATGCCTGTAATCCCAGCACTTCAGGAGGCCAATGTGGGAGTATTGCTTGAGACCAGAGCTCCAGACCAGCCTAAGCAACATAGCAAGGTTCCGTCTCTACAAAAAAAAAGTTAAAAAAAAAAAATTAGCTGGGCATAGTGGCTTCATGCTACTTGGGAGGCTGAGGCAGGAGGATTGATTGCTTGAGCCCAGGAGTTCAGGACTGCAGTGAGCTATGATCCCACTGCTCCACTTCATCCTGGGTGACACAGACCTTGTCTCTAAAAAAAAAAGTTTTAATTAATTTTTTTTTATTTTTATGAAAAAATCTTCCAACTCAAAGACACATTTTAGTGAGAAGAGTGACATTTTTGCAAATCTCTTTAATGCATGGCTTGATAGAAAACAGCAAGAGTCTCACATCTCCTATATTCAGTTTGTCATGAGATCACAGTGCAGTCATTGACAGGATGACAGTGAAAAAAGTAGACCCTTTAATTTTGTATTATGAAAATAGTTTTGGCCAGATAGACACCTTGAAAGGGTCTCCAGAACGCCTGCAGAGCCTTGGACTACATTTTGAGAACTACTGTCAGATTGTGCCTGGAGCTCAATGGCTTAGAGTTAGCAAAGTCAGGGCTGAGATTCCTGAAGGACTGTCTGTGTCTCCAAGGAATAGGAAATAGACTTGTTCATCTAGAAACAGCTTTGGTTAAGAGAAGATGCCCAAGACCACCATTGCCGTGAGTGTAGAGATTTTGTTTCTTAGGCTTCGTCCTCCTCTTCCTCTCAATCACACTGAAATCTTATAGGTGCTACACAAGGCCAACATTACATGCTCCCAGTGGGTGGGCCAAGCAGTGCCTTGTCTGGAAAGGAAAGGATGTCAGCAGGTGTGAGTTTGCTTAAGCCAAGGAGTTTTTATCGGGCACTGTTACTTTGCTGCTTCTAACATTTGTAAGAAAAGATATATTCAAACCTTTTGAAAATGTTTGACCATAGAAAATCTTCAGAGTTCAAAAGTAGAAAGTAAGTGTTAAGGTAGGAAGGTGGCCTGTATTTGCCTATTGCTGCTAGAATGTATGATTTTAAAGCTATGGCCAGGTACCGTGGCTCACACCTGTAATCTCAGAACTTCGGGAGGCCAATGCGGGCGATCACCTGAGGTCAGGAGTTCGAGACCAACCTGACCAACATGGTGAAACCCCATCTCTACTAAAAATATAAAAATTAGCCAGGCACAATGGCACATGCCTGTAATCCCAGCTACTTGGGAGGCTAAGGCAGGAGAATTGCTTGAACCCAGGAGCTGGAGATTGCAGTGAGCCAAGATCACACCACTGCACTCCAACCTGTGTGACAGAGCAAGCCTCCATCTCAAAAAATTTTAAAAAGTTATATGATGCTTCCCACCCCCCACCAAAAAAGCATACCAGAATTTACTTTTAAGGTAGTAACACTGTGACGTTGTACATATTCTTATTCCAACAATATTGCAATGGGTCAAAATAATTTTTGGAGGCTGGGTGCGGTGGCTCAAACCTGTAATCCCAGCACTCTGGGGGGCTGAGGCAGGTGGATCACCTGAGGTCAGGAGTTCCAGACCAGCCTGGCCAATATGGCAAAACCTCATCTCTACTAAAAATACAAAATTAGCCGGGCATGGTGGCGGGCGCCTGTCCCAGCTACCCAGGAAGCTGAGGCAGGGGAATCGCTTGAACCCGACAGGCGGAGGTTGCAGTAAGCTGAGATCATGCCACTGTACTCCAGCCTGGGTAACACAGTGAGACCCTGTCTCAAAAAAAATAATTTTTGATCTTTTAGAATTGCCCTGGAGACTCTGAGAAACATTCTTTAAAATATCTACTATTTCTCATCTGCCTCCTGAGTAGACCATGAGCTCATGAAAAGGGCCACATTTATGTTGTTAATAGTACCAGCAGCTACCACTGTACTAGAGACTTAGTAAACTGGTATTAAAGGATATTCCACAAGAGGTGGTTTTAATGTGAACAACCATCACTATTCAAAAGTCTTCTAATTCTGTGCCCTTTTGGTGCCTGTTTTTTCAGATTTTTCCTTCACTACTAACCAATATCTGTTACCTCAAGATAAATAGAAACTAATCATCTCCATAAATTTTAAGACCCAGCAAGTAATTCAAATGTCAGCTTAGGAGGCTTGCTTGCTATTTTTTCTCAGCCAGGCACAGGTCCTGTAATCCTAGCACTTTGGGAGGCTGAGGTGGGCAGACTCCTTTAGCTCAGGAGTTCAAGACCAGCCTGGACAATATGGTGAAACCCCATCTCTACAAAAAATACAAAAAACTATTTGGGTGTGGTGGTGTGCGCCTGTAGTCCCAGCTACTTGAGGGACTGAGGCAGGAGGATTGCTTGAGCCCAGGAGGTCGAGGCTGCAGTGAACTGAGATCATGCCACTGTACTGTAGCCTGGGTGACAAAGTGAAACCAACCTATCTCAAAAAAAAAAAAAAAAAGGCTTACTTGCTATTTTTCACATTCCAAAGAATGCAGTGGGAGACAGAGACGACAGCTTGGTGTCACTGAATCAAAGTCAGTAACTTATCTGTGACTTAACCCGGTATTGCCCGAAGTGGCCACCTCACCCTGGAGTTTCTGGCCCTAGTTACTCAAGTAAACTTTCTTAGTAGTGTTATTTCGTTAAGTGTGTAGTTCTGGCAAATTTGGAGGGCTCAGCTAGGGTTTCTCAACAGTGAATCCAGTAATCATACCCATGGAGCTCAAAACAACATTCTGTAGGCTGGGCACAGTGGCTCATGCCTGTAATCCCAACACGTAGGGAGGCCAAGGCAGGAGGATCGCTTGAGCTTAGGAGTTTGAGACCAGCCTGGGCAATATAGCAAGACCCCATTTCTGTAATAATAAATACATAATAAAAATAAAAAGCATTCTGTAAAGAAGGTCACTCTAAGCCAGTCTAGCCTGTCTTGCGCGGCCATGTAGAATGTCCTCAGATGTTGAACATTCAACCTGGCCTGTAAGCATCTGTCTCCTGGTTTTTAAGTTTTCATTCTTTGCATCTTGGATATTTCCAAGGATTAAAAAATCCCCAACTTTTCCTTTCATTTCAGTCTCCTCACCTTCTCCAGGCCACATTTCCATCAAGTCTTATGTTTTCTGTATATTCCCACACTGTATCCTAACTACTTTTCCAGTTTTCACAGGAGCAGCTTTTCCATTGGTTGGGGCCTCTGCAGGAGGCTTCCCCAGGAAATTGGGATTTCTAAAACAAATTCATACTCATATGGTGGTTTTTCTGTGTAGAGTGCACTGTGGGTTCATTCCTTCATTTTACTCATGGATCCATGCTGTTAAATTTACCTATTTTAAAAATCTCAACCATTTTTCTAAGAACTAGCTAGGTGCAGTGGCTTACACCTGTAATCCCAACACTTTGGGAGGCTGAGGCAGGAGGATCACTTGAAACCAGGAGTTCGAGACCTTAGCCAAGTCAACATACTGAGACCCCATCTCTACCAAAAAATGTTTTAAAACCAAGTCAGGTATGGTGGCACATGCTTGTAGCCCCAGCTAGTTGGGAGGCTGAGGCAGGAGGATCACTTGAGCACAGGAGTTTGAAGCTGCAGTGAGCTATGACCGAGCCACCACACTCCAGCCTGGGTAACAGTGAGAGACCCTGTCTCTGAAAGAAAAAAAAATATGCCTTTCCATGTGTGCTTCCCTTTCATCACAAGCACTGCAGCCAGTTTGTTGTGGTTGGTGATTTTTAGCCTTTTGCTCCTTGCCCCATTCCCTGCAAAACGCCCATCTCACTTTACAAATAACTGTACTTAAGGAGACAGTGTTATACCATGTCTAAGTGTGGAAGCTGGGGAGTTGCTAAGCCTACATGTTATAGATGCTCCTATAACTTTAGGGACATCGTGGCACTGGGCATACATCTGAGCTTCGGCAAAATGACGAGACCTCATACACTGTCCTTCAGAGCTGCTTGGATAAAGCCAAAGACATGAATGTTTGTGTCATCCATAAATGCTGAGAGTTGCAGTTCCTACAACATTTTATGTAACTAAAAGTAGGGGAGAGTGCTTTAAGAAATGTTGCTGGCCAGGCGCAGTGGCTCACATCTGTAATCCCAGCACTTTGGAAGGCCAACGTGGGTGAATAGTTTTAGCCCAGGAGTTCGAGACCAGCCTGGGCAACATGGCGAAACCCTATCTTTAGTAAAAATACAAAAAATTAGCCAGGCGTGGTGGTACACACCTGTAGTCCCAGGTACTTAGGAGGCTGAGGTGGGAGGATCACCAGAGCCCAGGAAGTCAAGGCTGCAGTGAGCCAAGATGGCACCACTGCATTCCAGCCTGGGAGTGAGACCCTGTCTTAAAAAGAAAAAGAGATGTTGTCGGGCTTAGTAGTTATTTCTGGTGCCCCTTCACTCTCTGAACTGGCCTCTGAGACTACTGGTAAGTAACATTTCACTCAACTTTCAAGCTAGGATCTAAGTTGGTGCAGGAAGACTAGGCGCAGGAGCTTTTTAGAGGCATTTTACTGCCTGAATAGATAGTGGGAGGAGAAGCTGGCAGCAGGCGTCAGATGTAAACCTGATGGAAGATATATTTTTGCAAGCATGGTCTGATCCCAAGAAGTAAGCAGGCCTGCAAATCCTTTTACCACCAGTTCTGTAAAACTTGGGATGTCAAAGGGAAAGGCTATGATAACAGACCCAAGAGGACGGCTGTTAAGACAGCTGTGGAAGTTAATGGCTGCTTTAATCTTGGAAAAGATCTTTAAGAGGAAGAGTCCAATAATCCCCCAAGACCAAAGTGCAAATCTGAGACACCACATAGGATGGGAAATATCTCGACAAGCCCTCATCCGTTTCCTCTGCTTATCTGTGCTCTCTCCAGATTGCCCTTGGCTTAAGAGGAAAGGCTGGAGCTGCTGGCGCTCAGCTGCGCAGCCCCCGTTCAGATGCAGCCTTATGAGCCTGCAGCCTGTGGTCACTGCCAGCTGGATTGTATGTTCCTTCCTGTTGTTTTCTGTGATCACTTCCCTTCATTACTGTGCCGGTTCCCTCCCTATGCTCGTCCCTCCCCTTAAGAAATACAGGAGGGACGAGGATAGGGAAGAGAAACTCTTCCTCTAACCTTATCTGTGGCTACTGTGTACTTGATACATACCCACACAATCCTAGTCAACTCTCCTTGAAGTGATTTCAGTTAGGGATTCTTTCCAGCCTGCTTCCTCGGTATTTGATAGTAACAAGCTTAATCCTTCCATCACCTGGATTTCCTTTTAAAAAGTATGTGCACATTCCACCAGAAGTGGCTGAAAAATATGTTCCTTCAGTGAACTGCACAATTAAAAGCTGTACAGGGAAAGGAAGCTATCATTTGCAATCACTTCCTCCTGTTGTGTGCAGAGCTATCCTGACCTCACACTATACCAGATCCATTAATGCCTCTGAAAATGAAAAATTGATTACTGTGCTTGCTTCGACAGCACATATACTAAAATTGGAAGGATACAGAGAAGATTAGCATGGACTCTGGGAAAAAAAGTCAATTAAAAAAATGGATTACTTGCTACCAGCCAGTCCAAGAAGTAGGGTGAAAATAACGTTAGCACATGAGAACGACTGCTTACAACCCTTCAAGGGGCAGTTTACGGGCTGGGCACAGTGGCTCATGCCTGTAATCCCAGCACCTTCGGAGGGCGAGGTGGGAGGATCGCTTGAGCCCAGGAGTTCAGAACCACCTGGATAATACAGGGAAACCCTATCACTACAAAATAAATTTTTTTATGTTAGCTAGGGGTGGTAGTGCATACCTGTAGTCCCAGCTACTCAGGAGGCTGAGGCAGGAAGACCACTTGAACCACAAGGTTGAGGCTGCAGTGAGCCATGGCTGCACCATTGCACTCCAACCTGGGCAACGGAGCGAGACTGTCTCATAAATAAATAAATAAATAGCCAGATGTGATGGCAGGCGCCTGCACTCCAGCCTGGGCAACAGAGTGAGACTCCATCTCATAAATAAAACAAAAATTAGCCAGGTGTGATGGCAGGTGCCTGCATTCCAGCCTGGGCAACAGAGCAAGACTCCATCTCAAAAATAAATAAATAAATCAAAAATTAGCCAGGCATGATGGCAGGTGCCTGTAATCCCAGCTACTCGGGAGGCTGAGGTGGGAGAATCACTTGAACTCAGGAATCAGAAGTTGCAGTGAGCCAAGATTGCACCATTACACTCCAGCCTGGGCAACACAGCAAGGCTCCGTCTCAAAAAAAATGTTAGTTTATGAAAATGAGTGAGAGAGCTCGGCGCAGTGGCTGGACGCACTGGCTCATGGCTGTAATCCCAGCATTTTGGGAGACTGAAGTGGGAGGACTGCTTGAGTCCAGGAGTTCAAGACCAGCCTGGGCAACATGGTGAGCCCCTATCTCTACAAAGATAATTTATTTTTAAATTAGCCAGGCCTGGTAGTATGTCTATCTGTGGTCCCAGCTATTCAGGAAGCTGAGGCCAGAGGATCACCTGAGCCCTGGAGGTCGAGGCTACAGTGAGCCAGGATTGCACAAGTGCACTCCAGCCTAAACTGTGCAAGACCTTGTCTCAAAAACAATACGACTAAAAAGAGTAAGGATGTTCTCTATTTTTACATTTCAAAGCATCAGAATTTTCAATCTTCCTGGCCACAAGTTGGTACTTGTTAAAGCTAGGTTGGGTACACAGGGGTTTGTTTTACTGGTCTACTTTTACAAATATCTGAGATATTCTACAATAAAAACATTAATATCGCCAGGTGGGGTGGCTCATGCCTGTAATCCCAGTACTTTGGGAGGCTGAGGTGGGCAGATCACCTGAGGTCAGGAGTTTGAGACCAGCCTAACATGGTGAAACCCCATCTCTACTAAAAATACAAAATTAGCTGGGTGTGGTGGCGCATGTCTGTAATCCCAGGTACTCGGGAGGCTAAGGCAGGAGAACTGCTTGAACCGGGGAAGTGGAGGTTGCAGTGAGCTGAGAATGTGCCACTGCATTCCAGCCTGGGCAACAAGAGCAAAACTCCATCTCAAAAAAAAAAACCAAAAAATTAATATAAAATTTTCTTCTAGTTGCCCAGTCCTCTGAGATCTGCAAGCTAGGAATACGTGCCATCATACAAAAGTTAAGTTCTATCAGCCAGAACTAGAAATATGATTCCCTGCCTTCTTTTTCCTTTCACTCAAGTGGAAACTGGAAGCTCCCATTTCCCCCTTCACTAAGGCACAACAAGGTCTGCTGCCTCACTGCCAAGGAAGCCCACAGCAAGTGATCTGTGCCAGTGACCCAGTGTCAGCTAGTCTTCATTTCCATCAGTCCCAGCTGCCGGTTCCGCTTGCAGAAAAATATGGCCTATTAAGGTGGGAACCACTACTAGGCACTGGGCTCATCAGCCATCAGTCGTCATGACAGATGTGAAGGGAATCCCCACCCAAAAAGGCTTCTGGAGAAACTCTTGGTTTCAAATGTGAAGAGGTAGATTTGAAGATACTGGAATCTCACTGTCCCTCTGCGGCCTACAGTACCAGACTGACGTCCACATCAGAGACATGCCCCCCTGGACTCACACCCAGCAACTGCCACGTGCTGTCTGAGCCAGTGGCAAACAGCTTCCACTCGGTGCCTCCCACTCAAAGTCAGAAATCCACAAACCTGAAACTCCTCAGGGATGGGAGTAAGGGAACAGAGGTGGGGAAAACAGTAATTAAAAATCAAAGGAGTAGGTTTTCCTAGGCTATACACAGTACTTGATCTCAAGTTTGTAAGGCGTAGTTTGATTGCCCCAAAATTAAATGCTGTTTGCAACTTTGCCCATAAACTTAACTGGGAGAAAAGGGCTGATAGTTTCGTAGGGCAGTGTGGTACTTTGATTGGATTCTGAATTAGCATCAGAGGCTGGAGATTATAGTTTCAGCTTGTGCTACAGAAGCTCGTCTGGCCCGTCTCATTTCCCACAGATGTTAAGAAAGCCGAATCTAGGCATGTGAAGGGTCGTATCCATCCTTGTCTTCTGTAAGGCTGTTCTTACTAAAGGCACTGGCTGTGCTTTTCTGGGCACTAACATGTCAGGCTCTTCTTTTACCTCAGGGCACTCCACAATGATGTTACAGTTCAACTTATGTAGAAGATCGCCCAAATTTTGAGCTGCCTACTCAGGATCCAGAGGACTTAGGCACTGAGCTAAAACAAAACTCAGAAACAGTGGATTATATTCTAATTAACAACAAAAATTCCTGGCCCGGCACAGTGGCTGACACCTGTAATCCCAGCACTTTGGGAGGCCGAGGTGGGCAGATCACGAGGTCAGGAGTTCAAGACCAACCTGACCAACATGGTGAAGCCCTGTCTCTACTAAAAATACAAAAATGAGTCGGGTGCGGTGGTGCATGTCTGTAGTCCCAGCTACTTGGGAGGCTGAGGCAGGAGAATCGCTTGAACCCAGGAGGCGGAGGTTGCAGTGAGCAGAGATCGTACCACTGCACTCCAGCCTGGGTGACAGAGCAAGACTCCGTCTCAAAAAAAAAAATTCCTAAAAAAAAAAAATTCCTGACATCTTCCCAGGGGTTTCAGCCTTGGCTGAGTAGGAACTGAAGAGCTTGGTAAGATGGATTTCTACACCCCATTTTGCCAATGGGGCTACTGTGTGACTTTGCTGTCAAAGGTCATTGACAGAACTGATATCAGAATCCATGTCTCCTACCTCTTTAGACTAAGGCAAGTTATTAGTGTAAAAACATCTTTTTCTTCTTCTTCTTCTTGAGACAGAGTCTTGCTCTGTTGCCCAGGCTGGAGTGCAGTGGCACTATCTCGGCTCATTGCAAGCTCCGCCTCCTGTGTTTACTCCATTCTCCTGCCTCAGCCTCCTGAGTAGCTGGGACTACAGGTGCCCGCCACCACACCCAGCTGATTTTTTGTATTTTTAGTAGAGATGGGGTTTCACCGTGTTAGCCAGGATGGTCTCGATGTCCTGACCTCATGATCCACCCGCCTCGGCCTCCCAAAGTGCTGGGATTACAGGCGTGAGCCACCATGCCCAGCCAAAAACGTCATTCTTTGAACATCACCAACCTGCTTTCCCTCCTTTAGACAGCTGCTTCTACAAACTTGCCTCACAAGGAAATGAAAGGGCTAACCCTGAAAGTACTCTTAACACTTAAAGACAATGTTTTCCCACTGTGTTTGGCCAGCTCTCTCTTCTTCTGGCACAGTTTTCCTGAATCATACTCTCCTTCACCCCAAGCTCAATACCTTCTTGGTACCAAAGCAAAGGAATTGTTAAGGCCATGAAATTTCATTCCAAGCCAAGTATGGTGGCTCACGCCTGTAATCCCAGCACTTTGGGAGCTCGAGGTAGGCGGATCACTTGAGGTCAGGAGTTCAAGACCAGCCTGGCCAACATGGCGAAACCCCATCCCTACTAAAAATACAAAAATTAGCCAGGCATGGGGGCAAGCACCCATAATCCCAAATACTCGGGAGGCTGAGGCAGAACTGCTTGAACCCAGGAGGCAGAGGTTGCAGAGAGCCGAGATCGTGCCACTGCACTCCAGCCTGGGCAACAGAGCAAGACTCCGTCTCTAAATAAATAAATCTCATTCCAATTAAGCAAAGATTTGGCAGCATGCTAATCACTAGAGAAAAGGATCCTTAAAAAACAACATATGGCCAGGCACAGTGGCTCATGCCTGTAATCTCAGCACTTTGGGAGGCTGAGGCGGGTGGATCACCTGAGATCAGAAGTTTGAGACCAGCCTGACCAACATGGAGAAACCCTGTCTCTACTAAAAATACAAAATTAGCCAAGCGTTGTGGCACATGCCTGTAATCCCAGCTACTCGGGAGCCTGAGGCAGGAGAATCGCTTGATCCCGGGAGGTGGAGGTTGCAGTAAACCAAGATCACGCCACTGCACTCCAGCCTGGGCAACAACAGTGAAATTCCATCTCAAAAAAAAAAAAAGTCCAGGCACAGTCACTCACGCTGTAATCCTAGCACCTTGGGAGGCCAAGGTGGGCGGATCACCTGAGGTCAGGAGTTTGAGACCAGCCTGACCAACATGGAGAAACCTCATCTCTACTAAAAATACAAAATTAGCCAGGGGTGGTGGCACATGCCTGTAATCCCAGCTACTCGGGAGGCTAAGGCAGGAGAATTGCTTGAACCCCGGGGGAGGGAGGGCGTAGTAAGCCAAGATCATGCCATTGCACTCCAGCCTGGGCAACAAGAGCAAGACTCCGTCTCAAAAAAAAAAAAAAAAAAAAACCTCTTTATTCAAATAATTTCTTATTCTGAGAAAAGAATCATGGCCAGGTGCAGTGGCTCATGCCTATAATCCCAGCACTTTGGGAGGCCAGGGCAGGAGGATCACTTGAGTCCAGGAGTTTGACACCAGCCTGGGCAACAAAGCAAGACCTAGTCTCTATTATTTAAATTTAAAAAAAAAAAAAAAAAAACTTTACCTGAAAGAGGAAAAGTGAACTTACGCTTTCTTATGTGAAGGCCAGCATCAGTAAGATTTTCAGTTGCATCTATGGGTTGCATCACTCATTCCCTGCATCTTGTAGGAGTCGTGTCTATAAATATACTGATATACATGACCAGGATTAGTGTGAGTCTCCTGTAGGCCCTCTCAGATAATGAGCACATGGGTTGTTAATCTTCCCTGGTTCTCTCTGTTCCATTTTCATTAGTGAGACGTTTGAGAGAAAAAAGATATTAGCAGAGCCAGATTCCTGTGGTCTCTTTTTCATACTCATTTAGATAAACTGAAATGGGAGAATGTTTGAGATTAAAGCCTTCATGTACTCTGGAATAACAGGCAGCCAAAGGATTGCCTTTCTGAAACAGAAAAGAAAGTACATTGACCTAAGTTGCTGGGCCAGTCCTGTGAACTGTCTGTAGGTTTGAAAAGGCTCATTTCTCCTGATAACCAAGTGTTTCTGATTCCTAGGCCAAACCCTCGACCTCTCACTGAATGTGCTGGGCTGTTCAAGAAGCGACCATCTGTCCATAAGGGCAGGATTCCTTAAAATTAAAACAAAGGAAAACAAGACAAACCCAGCAGCAGGCATGTAATTACATCCAACGCTGAAGGGTAGGTTGTTTCTGTCAAAAAGCAGTTATGTTTGTGCACAGGGTCCTAATTAAACTGTTCACCCTTTCTCTATCTTTGGTCATAAAGAGGTCCCATAAAATCTCCTGCAGGTTGTTCTCCTTAGGAAGCACTGCTACTCAAAACAGCTCCCTAAAGTACAGCCAGTGATTGAATTTTAATAGCAAAAAAAAAAAAAAAAAAATTTTAAAAACTAACTCCTAAAAAGTAAACATAGTTTTTAAATAACTAAATTTTTAAAAAATCAAAGACTTTATTGGATAAAGGTTACACAACATTCTTTAACATTTAAAACTCTGAGCATACTTAAGATGAGAAACAATTTTTATCATTCAAGTCTACAAAACAAAATAGGCTTATGAAGATTGAAGTACAGACAAAAGGTAGCATGAAGCAAAGCTTAAATATTAAGCAACTAAAGCAATGAAAGTGAAATAGCAACATGGTAGGTCTAGATTTTAAATACCACCAAGTTTCATTTTTTAAAAAAGGAAAATCTGGTTTGCAACAGAATACCTTTGAGAATATGCCATGAGAGAAAAAAAATATTTATATACTTATAACCTGATCTCTCCCAATTCTTTTGCTTTATATTATTACTTCTTGGTCATTTCCATCACTCTACACAAATAAAGAATTCTAAAGCTTAATTAAAAATCTTGATTATACAATTCATGTATAATTCCACCATGGTTTGGGAGTTATCTGGTTCCTGAAGTGAGCCTGAAAGGTACTGCTGGTGTTATGTATCTGAAAGAACAAGACTGACCCAAACCAAAGCCCTAGGCCATATAGAGTAGGGCACCCCTATAGTATAGTTCATGTCATCTTTAGAACTCCCTGCTGCTACAGTTCCTGAGCTGATTTTTTTCTGACTTGATAAAATATATAATGACTTCATAATATGTAATTTTCCAAACAGACAATTGTAGAATGCAATAAAAACTTCAAATTATTTGCAGTATAATTAGAATTTGCATTAAGCTCATTAGACACAAGACTGCCTGCCTCTTCAAGTTGTAAAACAAATCATAGGTGTATTAAATGTTTTCAAACTCACCCAGAACCCTTTGGTAATCCTAAGTCTGGGGTTATTAGGTAATTCCAAACTTACACAGGTAACATTATGGAAAGTCTGACTACTTGAGCCAAGTGCTCAGTTACCTGTTATGTTGCTTCATATGAATTCTAAGGGTTTTTATTTTTTGGCATATTTTCCCTTTTTTGTAATAAGTAATCAATATGGATTATCTTTCTGGTTTAAAAAATAAATCAGTATTGCCACTAAAAAACTTCAGTTTTATTATTATTAAAAGTACGGCACCATCAAATATAAAATGCCTTAAAAATGTAGTACTAACAGGTCCATCTGGTTTTCTCATGTTTTCTCCATTCATTAAAAAAGAAAAATTAAGGTTTTTTATAATATTTACCAAAGACAAGAAAAAAATTACAGTCTCTATTAGTAAGAATTCATGCTCCATGCATGAAAAGTTTGACACTGTTTTAAAGGATCCTGTTCCTGCCACTTGTCCCCCAGGGCCAAGTCCTACTGACACCTGTTAGAATTTCTTGCACTTAGGAGGGGCTTTCTGGAGAGAGGTTCACATCAAAATTTAGACGCTGTCACCTTTTTTGAACTAGATAAAACCAGTAAGGATACAGACAATAATAAAAGGCTTTCCAACCCAGCAGAATTAAGAACTAGCTCTTGGAGTATACATTTGCACTCCAAGATCAACACTAGCCTATCCTCTTTGAGTCAAAATTTGAAAGGTAAGAATGTAATTATGAAAATGTGCACAAAATGTTAAATACTAGTGGCAAATAAATATATCTTAATATGTTCTAACAAGCAAACATATATTCAAGATAATACAGCCCTGCTTTATTAAAGAAGGAAAAGATCCAAATTTTGTTTGTGGGGTGGGGTGGGGCACTTTGCCATCCTTTCAGCAGAATGTTATTTTCTGTTGTTTCTACTGGCACCCTGAAGGAAACATTGGCCTTGGCATATGTGACTATTGCTGTTTCATAGAAGAGCCATTTTAGAAATACCTTTGCTTGTATCTGAACTGATTAACCTAAACCTTGGAGAAAGCACAAAGTTTAAGTATGAAAAATAATTCAGCATTTCTGCATCATCCCATGTCTTTTAGGCCTGTCCAAACTGTACTGATAAGAACTTCACATTCAAAAGAATTTACTGTCAGTGTTTCTTCATACATAAAATTCAAGTGAGTTCTTGTGTGTGTAATTCACATCATTTTTCTCCTCATCTCATGCATGATTTATTGCAATAGTTTATTTTTTATAAAATATTCCCTAATACCTTTTCTTCGGTTTAAGATAGGACAATTTGCAAGTGCCCCTTTATAGACTTGTTTTTAACCACTGCCTTAACATTTACTTCTTAGTGCAGCTTTAAAAACTCCAATTTCATTCAGTCCTGATGCTCTGGTGTTCTCTGTGTCATTGTGGTACAGGTCCATGAAACCAGCAGCCTGCTAATGTCTTTGTGCTGAAATATAGTAAAGAAAAGGAAGAAAATGTAGTTAAGCACAAGTAATTATATGAGGAAAAGATGTCCTTGTTGTTTAAGCCCTACATAGACTGTGGGATCACACCTGATTTTTTCTTTTAAATCGGTTAAACCTGACCGATGTTGTTTTAAGAAAACAACTTACTGCCACTCTAAACCAGCAGAAATATTCATGTTATTTCTGAAGTATTATCAGGCCAGTTTCCAACACAAGTAAAATGGCTGTCATTTTTACATAATCAATGTGCACTTGAGTGTTTTTTTAAAAATACTTGCTTATAAATATCTGCCTAGTAACAGGGGAATTTTAACTTTGTTCTTTATATTGCCATTTCACAGTATAATGCTGTGAGAGTCAGTTTAGTTGCTGGGGACTGCTATGAAGCACCAAAGGCCTTCTACTAGCACAGACTAGCCTACAGTTTTAGCAAATTTATAAACAGAGCCAGGCTATGTACAAATCAGCAGCAGGTTACACTGTCCACATACTTGCAGAGAGTAAAAAAAGAAGGGAGTGGAGGGTGCCTCCCCAGAAGTAGACACAGCACATCAGAAGGCATCAAGAGCACCATTTTGATACTAGAAGACAACACATGTACACTGGTTAGACTGACCTGTATCCCTTGTTACACCAGCAAACCTGATTATCAGCAGAGGCCTCTTCACCATACCTCCAACAAGAAGCAGGACTCTAAGCGCAGTATTTATAAAGGGCAGGGCTTATAAAAATGACTGCTAAATAGCATGACCAGAATGATCAACACTACCAACCTCCCTCTAATACTACGAAGTAGAAAGATGCCCACGGAAACCTTCTACAATCCCTGATTATGCCTCTCAAACCTGGAAACCCAAGTACCAACATGAGTTTCAATTCCAAAAGAGATGATCCGTGGAAAGAAAGATGAATTTTTTGGTCAAATGCATTTTTAAACCAAAAATGGTATTTCAGTGGAATGATAACAGACACAACAAACACAATGCAACAAGGAAAACAGAGAAACCACCCCATCCTTCCCATTATTTAACTTCCAAACATTTCACAGGAGGTATCTTCCCCATGATTGACAGAACTGACTTGATTTTGTGTTGCCTTCTGGTGTTCCCATGCTTCCTTCACTTACTAGATTAAGGCCTACAAAATACATTTCACAGGGTATTCTATCACGTTTCTCCTCAAGCAATGAAAAGTGACCTCTAGGGACAAATACTACACACATCAAGATGAAAGGTGAATGTAATCCTTGCTTCTGGAAAAAAAATCAAAGACAAAAAAACAATGATTTATGCTGTTTTGAAATTTGACATTCTTGGCCGGGCGTGGTGGCTCAAGCCTGTAATCCCAGCACTTTGGGAGGCCGAGACGGGCAGATCACTAGGTCAGGAGATCGAGACCATCCTGGCTAACACGGTGAAACCCCGTCTCTACTAAAAAAAACTACAAAAAAAAACTAGCCGGGCGAGGTGGTGGGCGCCTGTAGTCCCCGCTACTCGGGAGGCTGAGACAGGAGAATGGCATAAACCCGGGAGGCGGAGCTTGCAGTGAGCTGAGATCCGGCCACTGCACTCCAGCCTGGGCGACAGAGCGAGACTCCGTCTCAAAAAAAAAAAAAAAAAAGAAATTTGACATTCAGCTCAGTTTTTACTTTCTAAAACTAAGATACTGTGCTAATATGATTGCAATACTAATAGATTCAGGCTCACACAGAACTTTGGAAGCAAATGTTCCCATTTTATAAACTGAAAGAAAAAAAGGTAAACACCCAATCCCATGTACAATTCCATTTCCTTCTATTTATGACTCTCAATATTTGGCTTCAATTTTAGTGAGGCCTGTTCAAGTTCAGTTAAAATCTATGGCAGGAAAGGCAAGGACTCAAGCAGATCTTACTATTCCTATGAGAGGTGCAGAAAAATAAAAAACACTATTCCCTCAAGAGATACGCATCTTAAGGGTGGCTACCACTCCTACGCAGATAAGTGTCCAAAATCCCAGCTGCAATCTCTAATCCAAAATTTGCCATTCTGACCCAGGTTGCAAATTACAGCTTCCATGCAACTATACAGTTCTTCACTAGCTGTACAAACACCAGAGGGTTAAACAGCCTCACTTCAAGGAAGCAATAAAAGTAATAAGTTTCCAAGCAGTGCAAACACACAGAAATCCCTGAACTTTTCCTACCCTATAAGGGCCCAAAATAAGCCTTTTAGGCATTATCCAAAGAGTTATTAATAAATGTACTTAAAGAAATAGACTATATTTCAGCACTATCTTTTACCATCCTCTGGAATTCTGAGTTGCTTTATGTAAATGATAATGGTTTTGAGACTAACTCACTAAGAATATATATACATATATGTTTTCATATATATATTCTTATATATATATATACAGTTAAGAAGTAATGACTAAGAAGTTTAATGAATATAAAAGTGACAAAAAAAAGACTGAGATAGTGAAAAGATAAAAGAAATCCAGTATTTTTGACTTTCCATGGAGACTCAGTTGCTATTTGACATAATTCTGCAAGGTCACACCCAACTTCTACCACCCTAAGAGAATCTGCTCTCAATTCACGGAAGCTCACAGGAGACTCCTGTTTTTTGGCATGGCAGGTAGTATCAATGGAAAGTTATATTCATTCATTAAAACTATCACCTACACAAGGCACACCGGCTACCAAGGTCAATGAAAACTAAAGAAAAAGAACTAATGAATTCTTTTAAGTCTAGCCTAATCTACTTCAGGAATGATCAAGTGATGACATGATGCCCTCTTCACTTTGTGGCAGGGCTTAAAACAGACAGACCTGCCCGTTTCACTGTTAACTTCAATGCTCCCAGTCTGAATCCACAGTGGTCTGTCAGACACTGTAAGGGAGCAGCAGGACTCGTCACTGTCTGATGTAATAGCTGCCATTTGTTGAGACCTATGGTAGAAAAAACCAAGTTAACAAAAATAAAGCATTCGAGTTTTTTTAATCCATCCATTTTACCAAAAATAGTTTTAAAATAAGACCAAAATTCAGGTGAATTTTCATAACAAATTTATTCTGGATAACGTGCTGGCTTCACAGAAAGAGAAGCTTTGGTACTAAATGAAAACAGACTTGAGAGCCGCGTAGACACAACAGCCTTGGCCCAGAGAGGGCACTCTCTGGCTCAAGTCAAATCCGCAGCAAGATGCCATGGGGCACACCAAGATTCTGCCCTCCAAGCAAACTTACAAATGAAAGGGGAAATGCTAACTCACACTGGGTGTTCCTAACAAAAATTTCTTACTAATCTCACATTAGCCTAGTGCTGAAGAAGTCCTGATCTTCTCAGTCAGTATTCAGAGATAAGGCTGAACCTGTCATCCCTGTCCACACTATATAATTAATGAGCTCAATGACTTTTTTTTTTTTTTTTTTGAGACAGAGTCTGGCTCTTGTCACCCAGGCTGGAGTGCAGTGGCGTGATCTTGGCTCACTGCAACCTCCACTTCCCAGGTTCAAGCGATTCTCCTGCCTCAGTCTTCCAAGTAGCTGTGATTATAGGCGCCCGCCACTACACCTGGCAATTTTTTTATATTTTTAGTAGAGATAGGGTTTCACCATTTTAGCCAGCCTGGTCTCAAACTCCTGACCTCAGGTGATCCACTCACCTTGGCCTCCCAAAGTGCTGGGATTATAGGCGTGAGCCACCACACCGAGCCTCTTTTGACCCTTTTTAGCAAAATGACCAAGCACTGCCTGAACCCCTTTCCGCTTTAATCCCAATAACCACACTTGCATACTCTTCAGGACCTAAATTTACTGTGTGAAGTAATACCTCATTAAAATAACAGTTATAACAAGATAAGCTTTTTGATGACACTTAAGCTTTCAAAACAGACTTCAAATACTAAGCATAATTTAAATGAAGGACTGCTATCTTAAGCCTAATTTTTAAACATATTTGCTTGTTTGCTTACTTTCCTAACTATAAATAAAAAACAATTCACCTATCACATCAATGTAGTCAACTCTGGGATCATTAGTTAGATAACATCCAGTCTTTATAATCATTGTTTTTTTTAATCCTAAGTTAAAATTAGAAGCAGCAGTATATAATGAAAACCTTATAAAAGGCTTTTCTGACTCATCGAAAAGATTTTGTATACAACTGATCTAGAAAAATAATTCCCTCTGAATTTTAGCTCAGGGGAAAATAATTTTTTAGGTGAGATTTAATAAAGAGGTATTTATCCTTTTGTTCATGGAAAAACTTAAAATACTATCAACTATAACCCAACAGCAATCACACAATAAGGGAATCTGAGTGCAATAAAGAAATTATCTTTTGAACCTCTCCCTCTGCAAGTAAAACTTGTTAGGTTTCAGCAATCATTCTAAATCTCCTTTTCAACTTTAAGCAAGGAGAGCCAAGATGTATCAAAGAATGATCTCATCTTTCCCTGTGCAATTCCTCACCTGCAACCCCCTGAAATGCCAAAATATTAACAAGCCAGTCCCTGGTCCACAGTGCCTGGCCTGTGAGTCCTTTGTGCTAGTGTTTAAGATAATCTTCCCCTCAATGCTTTTAGGGCCTCGAGGCTTTTCTTTAGAAATTTACCACTAGTACAGGATATCCATTAGGAAGAGCCAAGGAGACCCAGCTGTGACGCAGTAAGTGGAGGGAGAGACCTATGAAAAGGCGGCAATTTCATCGGAAATTACTTATTTTGTCCTTTGAGAGAAAAGTTTAAGTGCAACAATGGCAACTATTCTTGGGAAGCAGCAGAACTGTAACAGGGCAAATCAGAACAGGGTAACCCTCAATCTCCCTCTTAGTGTGCACGAAACAAGTAGAGCTTATGCTCTTAAAGAAAGCCCACAATTAAAAACTAAAATCTTAAGAGCATTGACACGTACCTATTATCTCACTGAACACTCCAAATGCATTTTCTTAATACAGTAAAGCATGATGCAACATGAACAAGCAGGAAAAGCATCAACAGTATCTCCTCTTACAATAGCCCTTCTGGCTTTCTAATCTTAGTGCTATTTATCTAACCAGCTCTTTTACTGGAGTTTTAGACAAACTGCACGTACTTTTTCCCAGTATACCAGGACGCACACCAAGATGTGCCACTCCCAGCCAGATTCCTTGCTAAAAACTAAACTGTTGCGGGAGATGACAGATTTGTGATTAAGAACATCCCCAAAATGAGCCATGGGTAAAAATGACTATCCTCGGGAAAATATGGCCACACCACACACAGATCAAGGCCTTGGAATGTGTGGCATTTCCCTCCTAGAAAGAGGAGACAATCTACTCAATCATACGAGCAGCAATAAAAATGAAAATGTTCAAATCCTTTTTCACCATACTGCAAAACATTAAAACAGTAAAATGCTATGGTCCCAGGGAAACACAGCATCTATGCAAATCAGCTAATTTACCCAAAAGCTGACAAATGTGGCTTTGTAGTTCTAGCACATTTGTGAAGTTCTCCTAATAGGACCTCCACTACATTGAGCCCTACCAGCTCAGATACTTCTCATGTGTCATGGAAAGGATTCGGGATGTGCAGGGCATCTGAGATGGTCATCGGTCATTAGGACATGTCTGAACCAGAATTGCTCATCATTCATTCACAAGAAGACAATCATTTCTCCCCATGCCAGGCCCTGTGCTTGGCATAAGGGAGAGTAGAACAGGAAAGTGAGTGCCAGATCACTGCAATTTGTGTGTTAAATAAATGAATGGGGCAAGAGTTGAAATATGTTAACACAGGTCTCCTTTAACCATAATCTTCATGACCTTCGATTCAGTTAACCTCTACAAATGCCTATTAAAACCAGTGAGTTCATGCTACTTCCAGAGATTTGTGAATAATCATACTATGATTCTCGAAATTTTCAGGTACGAATAATATTGTTATAACATATTTTCATTTATACTGAGTATACGCTGCAGAATGATAGTATCAAAAGCTACCAGAATTGACTGTGCAACACAAAGTGATTGCAGTGGTAGTAATGATAGCAAGTATTTACACAGCCTCATGCAAGACATTTTTTTATTGCTTTAAATATTCTTTTAAATTCTCACAATTACCTTATGAGGAGATACTATTATTCTCCCTATTTCACAGTTGATGATATTGGGAGTAACCTGCCTAAGATCACATAATTTGTAAGTGGCTGATCCAAGTCAGGCTTTGAATCCAGCAAATCTGGCTCAAGAGCTTGTACTTTGAGCCATGTGCCTGAAAAGTGAAAGAGAATGGTTTTTTGCTCAATAAAAGCCTGCTATTAATCACTACTGTTGCAAAAATCTTTTTTGTGTTTTTTTTGAGACAGGGTCTCACTCTGTCGCCCAGGCTAGAGTGCAGTGGCACAATCATGGCTAACAGCAGCCTCAGCCTCCAAGGCTAAAGTGGTCCTCCCACCTCAGCCTCCCAAGTAGCTGGGACTACAGGCACGTGCCACCAAGCCCACCTTATTTTTTCGTTTTTGTAGAGACAGAGTTTCACCATGTTGCACATGCTGGTCTCAAACTCCTGGACTCAAATGATCCTCCTGCCTCGGTCTCCCAAAGTGCTAGGATTACAGGCATGAGCCAAGGCGCCTGGTCCTAAAAATGTTAATGAATGCTTAAACTCACCTGCATCACTGGCAAGTCATATATATACTCCTGAGTATCCATTTCTATCTTTTACACTCAACTCGATGACATTCTCACATTACAAAAAATTTTTCTGAGGCAATAAAAAAATTCCATCATATTTTACCTGACACTCCTAGGCTTTTTCAATAGCTTTTAAGTGAATCTAAATGAGATTTAGATTACTAAATTAAATACAAAATTACCTTAAATAGTAAAAAACAAAAAAAACAAAAACAAAAAAAAAGAAAAAGAAAAACAAGCCACCCTTGCTAAAACCTGATATGCATTTTATTTATTTCTATTTTTTTTGAGATGGAGTTTCGCTCTGTTACCCAGGCTGGAGTGCAGTGGCACAATCTTGGTTCACTGCAACCCCCGCCTCCTGGGTTCAAGTGATTCTCCTGCCTCAGCCTCCTGAGTAGCTGGGACTATAGGCACCCGCTACCACGCTTGGCTGATTTTTGTATTTTTAGTAGAGACAGGGTTTCGCCCTGTTGGCCAGGCTGGTCCTGAACTCCTGACCTCAGGTGATCCAGCAGCTTTGGCCTCCCAAAGTGCTAGGATTACAGGCATGAGCCACTGCACTCAGCCCCTGATACGCATTATAAGTACAAGGTTTTTATTTGAGAAGAGGAAAAAAGTGTGATCATAACAGGCTAACACTTCAGTTATGAAGTACTTGGCTTTTCCTTGTAGATACTGACAACCAGGATAGAAAAAATTATGAGAAGTTTTAATGATGGTTTCTGGTTAAGACTCAGATTTCCAGGCAGTATAAGGAAGTAACTGCCAACATTTTTTTTTTTTTTTTGAGATGGAGTCTCGCTCTGTCACTCAGGTTGGAGTGCAATGGCACGATCTCGGCTCACTGCAACCTCTGCCTCCCGGGTTCAAGCGATTCTCTTGCCTCAGCCTCCTTAGTAGCTGGGATTACAGGTGCGCACCAGCATGCCCATCTAATTTTTGCATTTTTAGTAGAGACAGGGTTTCACCACGTTGGTCAGGCTGATCTCGAACTCCCCACCTTGTGATCTGCCTACCTCGGCCTCCCAGAGTGCTGGGATTAACAGGCGTGAGCCACCACGCCCGGCTGTCACATGTCACATTCTTTTTTTTTGAGATGGAGTCTCACGCTGTCACCCATGCTGGAATGCAGTGGTGCGATCCTGGCTCACTGCAACCTTTGCCTACTAGGTTCACGCCATTCTACTGCCTCAGCCTCCCGAGTAGCTGGGACTACAGGCACCTGCCACCACGCCCAGCTCATTTTTGTATTTTTAGTAGAGATGGTGTTTGACCATGTTGGCCAGGCTGGTCTCGAACTCCTGACCTCAGGTGATCCGCCTGCCTCGGCCTCCCAAAGTGCTGGGACTACAGATGTGGGCCACCGTACCCAGCCTTTATAACCGTCACATTCTTATGATACAAAGAAACTTCCATATTTAAATAATGACTGTTTTCAACTTTTTTTTTTTTTTTAGACAGTTTCACTCTTGTTGCCCAGGCTGGAGTGCAATGGCATGATCTCGGCTCACTGCAAGCTCCACCTCCCAGGTCAGGTTCAAGCAGTTCTCCTGCCTCAGCCTCCTGAGTAGCTGGGATTATAGACACGCGCCACCACACCCAGCTAATTTTTATATTTTTAATAGAGACGGGGTTTCACCATGTTGGCCAGGCTGGTCTCGAACTCCTGACCTCATGATCCGCCCGCTTCAGCCTCCCAAAGTGCTGGGATTACAGACGTGAGCCACCACACCTGGCCAGAATATCAGAAATGTGAAGAAACAATATTTAGCTGGGTGCAGTGGCTCATACCTGTAAACCCACCACTTTGGGAGGCCAAGGCGGAAGTTACTGTTTGAGCCCAGAAGTTCAAGACCAGCCTGGGCAACATAGTGAGACCCTGTGTCTACAAATAATTTTTTAAAATTAGTCAGGTGTGATGGTATGTGTCTGTGGCCCCAGCTAAGAGGCTGAGGTAGGAGGATCGCCTGAGCCTAGGAGGTCGAGGCTGCAGTGAGTCATGATTATACCCCTACAGTCTAGCTTGGGCGAGAGTGAGACCTTGTCTCAAAATATATAAATATATATATATTTAATTCACCTTTAAACTGAGTTTGCAATTGGTCTGTTTTCAACATCAAAGCTTTATGGGCTGGGCACAACGGCTCACACCTATAATCTCAGCACTTTGGGAGGCCAAGGCAGGCAGATCACCTGAGGTCAGGAGTTGAGACCAGCTTGGCCAACATGGTGGAACCCCATCTTCCTGCCTCAGCCTCTGGAGTAGCTGGGACTATAGGCATGAGCCACCATGTTCGGCCTCATAAATAATTTTTTTGTCAATTTTGAATATGGAAATCATTTAAATTAGTAATGGAATTAAACTACTTTCCAAGTTTTATATACCATCACACTTTTTGCCATATTTTAATAATATGTATACCATTTTTTTGAAATTTACTTGCTTTTTCCACTTTTTATGTCAGTAAAGTTAATGGAAAACAAATATGCCTTGATATAAAAGTTTACATTACTGGAAGGGAACAGTTTTAACCAAAACCAACTAACTACTCGGTAAGTACAGTCACACTAATTCACCTAAAATTTTGGCAGTTACAGTTCTTAAAAATGGAGACACTGGCCGAGCACGGTGGCTCATGCCTATAATCCCAGCACTTTGTTAGGGGCCAAGACGAGAGAATCACTTGAGCCCAGGAGTTTGAGACCAGCCAGGGCAACAAAGGGAGACTTTGTCTCTACTAAACATTTTTTTAAAATTAGCCGGGCATGGTGACACGCACCTGTAGTCCCAGCTATGGTGGAGGTAGGGGGCTTGAGGTGGGAGAACTGCGTGACCCCAGGAAGTCAAGGCTGTGATCTCGCAACTGCATTCCAGCCTGGGCGACAGAGTGCGACCCTATCTCAAAAAAAAAAGTTGGGGGGAGCACCAATTAGCACTGTAAGCTACAGTCATTTCCTTGTATAGGACTACAGATTGATCAGGAAGGAATCCTGGAAGTGGGGCAATGCCAGCAGCATATTCCAATCATACCACTGACCAAGAAAAACACTCTTATAACTTAATTTCCAACACCTTCTAGAAAATGCCATCCCAAATTTAAAAGATTTCTATCAAAACCAAATTACAGATGGAAGGTGGTGATAGTTGAACAACATTGTGAATGTATTTAATGCCATAGAACTGTATAATTAAAAATGATTAAGATGATAAATTTTACATCTATTTAACCACAATTTTTCAAATACCACACAAAAAGATCACAGTGCTCCATTAATATAACAAGGAGAAAGTGATTTCCACACAATGCCACAAGGAAAGGCAAAAAAAAAAAACCTGTTTGGATCTATAAATGTTAGGTTTCTTACTTGAGTAAAGATAAGACAAAGAGTTGTTTATCTTATGTTAGTGTCAATTATCCATGGTAATGACACCAAAATACCCTGGAAAACTAAAAATACACAGATCAGCTATATCACTGTGACTTTAAACTTCCTATTCCTTCATTGAAAATGGCACAACAAAGCATATTACTATTAGCTAATGCTTTCATTTTTTAATCCTGTTCATTTGTTGAATGAAGGAATACAGTAAATCTACACAAACTGTATATCTGGAATATGAAGGGCCTATTAACTAAATCAGAACCAGGTAGAGGTAACTAATGCACCCTCGCCGTTTTATTTTACCCTGGAAACTGGCATGGCATCCTGTTTCTGAATTCCCTTACATCCAGCATGTTTTTTGTTTTGTTTTTTGAGACAGAGTCTCACTCTGTCACCCAGGCTGGAGTGCAACCTCCGCCTCCTGGGTTCAAGCAATTCTCCTGACTCAGCCTCCCAAGTAGCTGGGATTACAGGCATATGCCACCATGCGCAGCTAATTTTTGTGTTTTTAGTAGAGACGGGGTTTAGTAGAGACAGGGTTTTGCCATGTTGGCCAGGCTAGTCTTGAACTCCTGACCTCAGGTGATCCACCTGCCTCAGCCTCCCAAAGTGCTGGGATTACAAGCATGAGCCACCGTGCCCGGCCATATCTGGCATTTTTTAAGAGATTGTTTTAATAGCTGTAATATAAGAACAATACCAAAACAAAAACTACATTTGCCTCAACTTAGAAAATGAGTCTTCATTCTCTCTGGAAAATTCCCTATTGGAGGCCATCACTAGGCACAAATTCCTGAATCAAAACATTAATTTTTCTAGACATCTGCCCATCTCTTCAGCTGTAAGTACTAATAAAAGTGAAAGCATGCAGCACAGACCATAGAAAATTCCCAACTTCAAAGGGAAAACCTAATTTTAGATACAAATTACAGACTTAAGGTATTTCCAATTCCCAATTCAGTTATTCTACAGACTTGTGACCTTTTCAACATAACCAATTTTTAGAAAAGTACAACCTGCTTAAATAGGAGTGTAACTCAATTTAATATTTTGCAATTTAGATACTCCAGCTCACTAATGAAGATATATTCATTTAGTTGATTTTAGTATCAGTTCCCTGTTCTTTGCCTCCAGTCTGCTATCACATCAAAATTCCTGCTTTTTCAACTTAGTACCAATCTACAGTTACTATTTACAGATTTCTTCCCCATCAAAACCATCTGGGGACACACCACCAAGTCATACAAAAAGGCTTCAGACTAGTGAATCCCACTTTCTCTACCTCACTGATATATAGGGTTTTTTTCAGAGACAGGGTCTCACTCTTGCCTAGACCAGAGTGCAGTGGTGTGATCATAGCTCACTGCAGCCTCCAACTCCTGAGCTCAAGCCATCTTAGCCTCCCAAGTAGCTAGGATACAGGCGAATAGCTGGGACTATAGGTGTGCACCACCATGCCGGGCTAAGTTTTTATTTTTCTGCAGAGATGGCAGGGGGGACAGGGGTCTATGTTGTCCAGATTGGTCTCCAACTCCGGGCCTCAAGCAATCATCCCACCTTGGCCTTCCAAACTTCAAGGAATATGGGAATGAGCCACCGCACCTGGCCTCTCACAGATAATTGTTTGTGGTCTTTGGTTCCACATCTGTAAATGTGAGTTGAATGGATGTTCCTTCCAAATGATTAGTCAGCTTCCTGGTCTATAAATTCTAGAAAGTAAAAAGGGAAAAATACTCTGATGCTTTACATTTCTGAGAATTTCCAGAAATAAAGACATTCTTAGCTTTCACAACTCTTCCTTCACTTGGTTTCTCCCCTTGCCAATCCTTTGTTTTAGCCATGACCGTTACTTAAGCCGCAGATTTGGTCTAAGCCAGTTTACTCCCACTGCAAAGGGAAAAAAAATACCCACTTCTGTTATCTCCATATCAAGAATAAGTGCCTTTTATCATTTCAAAGAGAAATATAAAGTGGCTATAACTACCCAATTCAACTATATCTCCATCTGCAGTAGATACTGGACAAATGTATCTAAGACATTTCCATTGGAACAAAAGTTTTTAATATTCAGCTATTAGAGTTTAGAATACACATTTAAGATTAGAGAGATTCTTTAAAACTTGCTTCCCTACTGAAACTACAAATGAAATATGCCAGACTGCCAGTTTAAAGCAAAGGGGTCATTTGGCATAATATCATTTGTGATATGCTCAACCTTTTCCTCAAAGGTGTGTTCTACAAAACTGAATGTTATTTTATATTCAACAATCATGATTTTTTTTCCTTTCTTCTCTTTCCCCATGGCTTCTGAAACAAATCAAATTTGGTTTATGCCACAAGAGCACATTTACCAAGCACTTGACCATATTAGTAATGTCCACTTCAAACCACTGTTAAGATAAAACTCACCCGGATCATTACACACAGCCTTGGAATTACATGTTTTGGTGATTTTTAAGTCTTTCTGAACTTTAGATTTCAAACTTTTAAAAACACCTGAATTAACAAGTTCATTAATCTGAAACAAATACTTGGAAAATCTTTTAGGATAGTTCCTTATAACTTCTCAACCACACTGTGAATTTCAATCAAAGAATTTTTTTTTTTAAGTATAGTTGTTTCTGTTTGCAGGAAAGAATATGTTCTACTCAAGTGAAACATGTTTTTAAATTGTGTGTTCATAATAATCAAAAAGCATTGAGTTCCCCAGAAGAAATTCCACTTGCTTTTGCAGAAATTCGTAACCAGTTCATAACCTTAAGAAAGCTGACAAGACTATTGATTTTCAACCTCCATTAATCTTTTCATTATGCATTCCATAACTATTTCAAATTGGATTTAGAAATCCACAAAAACTGCTAACACTTTGAAATTTCTAAAAGTATTGAAATTAGATATCCAAAAGTTGTTAAGACACAAAACGTATGAAAGCAACTTTAAAAATCTTGAGATAAACTTGCCTCCACAGCAAATCAGATATATTTCTCACTACTAATACAAAGCTAAAAATGGAAAATAAGAAATCAAATCTTAGGGACAGATGGACCATGTAGAAAAATAGTAAGCTAAGTTACTAGCCCCAAAAGCAGTGATATATGAGGCAGAAAACCAAACAGAAGAGACCGGTTGTAATTACCCAAATGTAAAAAAAGGAAGCATGTGATGAAATATTAAGGCTAAAAATTAAAATTCACACATTTATGAGAAATTGGCAGGAAGGGGGTATCAAATCTAAAAGCATTATCAAACCTCTATACTATAAAATCTTATTTTGAGAATATACTGATTCATCTCTCATTATTTGAAGTTTTCTTATCTCAGATAATATACTCCCTGATAGGGCAAATAGCAAAATAAAAGTTTGATTTTTTCATCTCTTCTAAACACTCTTACAAAGAATAATTTTCTACCATCTTGAAATTTTTCAAAGCTTTTTGAGAAACACACACAAATAATTTGGATTTAGTTGATTTTATTTCGTTTTTTTTTTTGTTTTTTTTTTTTTTTTTTACATTTCAAAGCATTACACAATTACATTTTCTCATTTTCTGACCTGCAAACAGATACCTTAAACGGAAATTATTTTGTTTTAATTATCAAATTAGGTACATCCAAAATGCAACAATTACACATATGACAATTAATTCACAAAGTGTAATTTTACTGGGACATATCCTAAGAATTTAGGAACAGCCAGTCAGGAGAAATCTGACCAAATTTAGCAATCAACTATTTACAAATCCAAAATCAAACCTATCTAAACTCCCAAACCAGAAGCTTGAAAGTATTTATTAAATCCCCACCAGACGAAAGACAGTGATGACTAACACCTATCCAGTCTTGACAGTTTTAATCCCAAACACTGGGCTATTTCCCCAGTCTGTAACTGAATAGCAAGCATCTGTTTATCAAACACCTAACCACCTAACTTTTACACCATTATGCGCATAAGAAGGCTAAGTGTTCATTATTTTAAAAACAAGTAGTCATTAAATATCCACACTATTCCCCCAGCTCACCAAGCCCTTACTGCAATCCCAAATATGCAACCTGTGTCACACAGTGACAGGCTATATTTCATATATATATGTGTATATATGTGTATATATACAGTATTAGGTACAAATGGCAATTAACAGTCCCTACAAAAATTCAATTTCAGTTGAGGCTATGGCTCCTATGCCTTGGGATGGTTTTGAACTTCAAAACTGAAAAATACTGCTAAAATCTCATTTCCTTAACACAAAATTTGATTATATGTTCAGTTTAAGCTTCTCAGTCTAAAAATGGCTATAAGGTAAGTATTAAAAAGCCAGCCAACTGAGTGCAACTTCTCTCTCCAATCCGGCCAAGCTATTTCGTAGAAATTATTCCTAACTAGACTAGAAAATCTGTGGTGACTTCCAATGGTCTTGCCTACCTTACTGTCCATGTTCACGTTTCAAACTGTGTCAACAAAGCCCGCACTTCGGGGGTCAGCTGCTTGGCAGCCTTAGCTGCCTCTGTGATAGCCTTGCGATACAGGCCCTTTCTCTTCTTATTAAAGCGTGACTGGAAGTTTTCTAAAAAGGGGGAGAGTTGTGAAAGAGCAAGGAAAGATGTTGTTGGAGACCCAAACCATGAAATACGGGCCTCCTGTCGGACTAAAAGGCCGTTATCTTTCCGGCTCACAGTTATAGTAAGAATACGGGCTGGCCACCAAGGGAAGCCATATATCTTGGCCCAAACAATGTCCCCTACACATATGGTCCTGCCATCTGGTGTGACGCATTTAGAGACGTTTTTGGAAAAGACTTTCATTTTCAAGGAATTACTGAGCTTTTTCTCTTCCTTTGAAGAGGAGGAAGTGGAGGAGGTGGAAGGTGCATGCATACTGCCTGGAGGAAAATCAAAGCTTTCAGAAGAACTACACTCAGAGTTGGAAGATTTCAAATCATCTGTGCTATCAATGCTACACACTGAAGCACTGGAGGAGTCAGATTTCTTTTGATTTAGGGTCATATAAACAGAGATATTGTTTTTGCTGCCCTTTTTGCCCAATGTCTGTGGTTCATCCTGCTCACCAGGCACATGCACTTCATTTGTGTCCTGAACCTCACTGCTGGCCTCTTCAGGGCCTTTTGAGGGACTCTGATTTTCTGAAGGGGCCTCACCTGCTGAGCGGGTAGAGGTGCAGCGAGACTGGGGCTTGGGTGCCATCTTGCCACTCCGCATTTTCTCAAGTCCTGTCTTCAGAGAAGAGTCATTTTCTTCATTCCTGTACCTCTGTGGTTTTAAACGAACCCGGGGTGGAAGGGAACCTGAGCTAGGATTCTGATATCGACGTGTGAAATGGACTTTCGAATGTGCGTTTTTGGAAGTAGAGGTTTCATTTTGCTTCTTTTGTGCCTTTTCTTTGGCAATTTTTAACACTTCCCGAGCTTTCACATGATCCATGTTCTTACTCTGGAGAACTTTTTTAGTACTTAACTGAGCTTTTGATGTATTTGCCTGAGCAGAAACTTTTACGACTCTGCCTCTGCTGTGAGCAATATTTGAAACCTTAACCACAGCATTTCTTTTCTGGCTTTCATTTTGGTTTTTCCCATCCACTTTATGGTCAGTTTTCAGTTTTTTGTTCACAGTAGTTACACTTTCATTTCTCCGTTTTTTATCTTCATATTTAGAAGAGTCACTTGCACTACTACCTTTTCTAATTTCCTTTTTTTCAGCAACAACACTGTTTTTACATTTATCACACAGAACTTGCCTGGGTCGTAGTTTAATAGCATTCATTATTGAAGTGGGTTCTTCCCTGTACATTTTTCGTTTGGGTCGCTTAATTTTCCGAGGAGGTGGCTGAGGTATTGATTGGTTATATGTGTCCCTGATAAACAAAGGGGGAGGATAAGGTGCTCCTTCATGGAAGAGAGGTGGTGGTTTGGAAGTCCACAGGCTTTCAGCCAAACTCAGCTCGGGATGCGGGACAGGAGAAGGGTCATCAGGAACAGCACCATTTGCTTCACACTTGACTTCTGTCCCTTCTTGGAATGTATTACTTTGGAGCTGCATGGCTTCTGGTTTATCCTTATATTCCCTTTTGGGAAATACTGTCACAGGGATACCATGGGGCCCAAACCTTTGAAAGAAATGGAAGAAAAAAAGAAGACATTAAGTTAACATCTATAATTCAATTTCTTAAACGTAAACAACACCTGATGCTTACTTACATAACCTTTCCCGAAAACTACTTCATATTAAAAAACAAGAACACAAAAATCTACTATCTCTTCCCCCAAAAGTCCAGAGACCTTCATTTCTTTAGGTCCTGCATTTTTGGTAAAAACAAACAGCTGCCCTAAGCAATGCAAGAATAGTTGACTATACTTAAAATAGGTATTTCCAGTATTAAATCAGAAACAATGTTTTCTCAGACAGCTTTATGTTAAGCATCACATATATTTCATTCACTGAACCATATACAACATTTTCAGTAAATGCAACTACAACTTTTGTGAAACACACATATATTTCTTCCTCTGGTTATAACAGCTTTCAAAACTTCCACAAAGCAAATTCAGCCTTAACTATCCAAAGCTATTTAATGAGTAAAATCCCATCTCAACTTTATTGGTTAATCACTGAAGATTCAAAGAAAGTTACTCTTCTACTCTTGCATCCTAACTAGTTACCTATTCTGTCTCCCAAAACACAAAAATACCAAGAACTCAGATACTCAAACTACTTCCGAAGCAAACAGTTACAGAGCTGTGGCTTTCTAACTTTTTAAATCATCTCATATTAAGAAATATATTTGCACTGCAATCCAATAAAAACACTTATGAATGTATACATGCATCCATATATACATAAATACACAAACTTAAGCAAAAGTTTCACCAAGTACTTAACTGTGTATTTTGTGATACATAATTTCTTTTCTACTCTGGTCTACTTCATTTGTTTTAAGGCTAGTCAGACCCATTAAACTGATTTGAAAACTGTTACGGGTCCAGACCCTGTTTGCACACCACAGTACCTAATACAAATCTTTAAAATTCTCAGTTTTTAATAACCTTATTTGACAGAGTTAGAAATAACAGTGTTTTAACGTGCCTGGGCTGAATACCAAGAACCTGATCCTTAAAATAAACCTTAAAATAAACTTGCTATACTAAGTTTTCTTCACATAAAATCAAATCACACTACCAAATAATTTCAGCATATATGTTAGCATGTTGACTGTATGCACTATTTGATTCCAACAGTATCTAATACAATACAACTGTAATGCCAGTCCTGTAAGGCAAAGAGCTTAGACCTAAACCCAAAGATTGGCTTCGGGTAGTCAGTCACGCGGAACCTACAAAACTAGATGCCAATGTTAAATATGTCTGTTTTTCTACATTACAAATCTTCAGTGTCCAGATTCTCCAAAATGTTAAAAAAAAAAAAAAAAAAGACAGGATCTCACTCGGTCATCCAGGGTGCAGTGCAGTGGTACCATCACAGCTCACTGCAGCCTCGACCTCCTAGGCTCAAGCAATCCTCCCATCTCAGCCTCCCATGTAGCTGGGACCACAGACACACGTCACCATGACTGGCTAATTTTAGTATTTTTTGTAGAGACAGGGTTTCACTCTGTTGTCCAGGCCAGTCTTGAATGACTGAGCTCAAGCAGTCTGCCCGCCTCAGCCTCCCAAAGTGCTGGGATTACAGATGTGAGCCACCGTGTCCAGCTGGAAATGTCCTTATGCTCCCAAAAAGGTTCAGAATACCTTTGCTAGGAAGAACTCCTGATATTAGGTACTAACAGCTGCGGACAAACCTAAACGTGGGCAGGATTTACAAAGAGCCAGCATACACCAGATACTATTCTAGCACCTGAATACTTTTTTCCCCAAAGTCTTTGTTAGCTTGGCTACCACAAACCAATAACTTACAGCAAATACTTACAAAACATAAAAAGGAAAGGCTTTTTTACCTACGGTAGGAAAAGATTAGGTCTCGGCTAGTCCAAAAAGGAAAGATACCCTCCTATTGTATCAGACTGCACAGAAAGCTGCTTTCTCCATTCTAACTTCTGGTAACCAAGTGTTTGCTTCCTGACTACTTAACTCAAAGTAACTTTAAGCATTTAACGCTTTCTTATACAGTACACAGGAGCTCATTAACCACTTTTTCAAAAGATGACAGGACAAAAGAGGTGCTTCTTGTGTTTTAATGTAGAACCAACATAAACAATGTGACTTATTTGATGTAATACCACTACTTGCATTAACAATAACATTTTCTAACTCATAAGAAGGCATCATTTTGCCTCCATCACACATTCACATGATGTTTCAATAGCTGAATAAAGAGAAGTGCCCTTCCTCTTATTGATTTATAAAATTTTTTTATAGAGACAGAGTCTCACTCTGTCACTCAGGCTGGAATGCAGTGGTGCAATCATGGATCACTGCAGCATCAACCTCTTGAACTCAAGCCATCCTCTCACCTCAGCCTCCCGAGTAGCTGGAACTACAGGCACCTGCCACCATACCCAGCTCCCTTCCTTTTATTAGGACTAACTAAACCATACTTACCTTAATGTTTGAGGTGAATTTTCACAGCTATCTTTATCAACTGTTTGTATCCTCTAAACTCATTTTTGCATGTGTAAAATAAAACACTATTTCCGACCTTAAAGGATTCAGATAAAGATCAATAGGTCAATACACGGCAGCCATTTTCCTTGGCTAAAATTTACTTTATTTAATTTGCTTCATGTAAGTGATTTAATCTTATTTTCAAACTAATAACCTAAAGCCTGATGCAGTGGCTCACGTCTATAATCCTAACACTTTGAGAGGGTGAGGTGGACAAATTGCTTCAGTCCAGGAGTTTCAGACCAGCCTGGGCAACACAGGAAGACTCCATGTCTCTACAAATAGAAAAATTAGCCTGGTATGGGGGTGTGTACCTGTGATCCCAGCTACTTGGGAGGCTGAGGTGGGAGGATTGCTTGAGCCCGGGAGGTCAAGGCTTCAGTGAGCAATGTTCGTGCTATTGCACTCCAGCTTGAGCAACTGAGTAAGACTTTGTCTCAAAAAAAAAAAAAAAAAAAAAAGGCCAGGGCAGTGACTCACGCCTGTAATCCCAACACTTTGGGAGGCCTGAGGTCAGGAGTTTGAGACCAGCCTGGCCAACATGGTGAAAACCCGTCTCTACTAAAAATACAAAAATGAGCTGGGTGTGGTGGCACGCACCTGTAGTCCCAACTACTCGGGAGAATTGCTTGAACCCGGGAGGCGGAGGTCGCGGTGAGCCGAGATCACACCACTGTACTCCAGCCTGGAGACAGAGAGAGACTCCGTCTCAAATAAAATAAAAAGAAATAAAACAAATACAAAAACAAAAAACACCTAATAATTTACTAGAGGTTTCTTTGGTGGGGGGGGGTTGTTTTGTTTTGTTGAGACAGACTCTCACTGTCGCCCAGGCTGGAGTGCAGTGGCGCAACCTCAGCTCACTGCAACCTCCGCCTCCTGGGTTCAAGCTATTCTCATGTCTCAGCCACTTGAGTAGCTAGGATTACAGGCGCATGCCATCACGCCAGGCTAATTTTTATATTTTTAGTAGATGGGGTTTCACCATGTTGGCCGGGCTGGTTTTGAACTTCTGGCCTCAAGTGATCCACCAGCCTCAGCCTCCCACAGTGCTAGGATTACAGGCGAGAGCCACTGCAACAAGCCAATTTTGCTAGAGTTTAGGGTCCTTCCCATATATTTAATTCATACTCTCAATGCAAGTATGGCCCAGCCAATTACTTTACAGCTGTTTATATCAAGTAATGGAATCTGATATGTTTATCTTTATGAAGTTCAGTAAGAATGTTACTATTTCGCAACTGGATTGTTTTTCTTCTTTGCTGTTCCCACATAAGCATACAAAATACCCAAGTGTTAAACGCTTTTAATAACATAGGGAAGAAGCACCTAATTGTATAACGATGAGTGAAAACTGTAGTGAAAACTACAAAGAGGGGGAAAAGAGGAAATAAAACTGGTAATTGTGTGTGGGTAGTGAATGCCTAGCAAAGCAGAAAAATGTATCTAAATAATAATAAAACATCCTCAAAGGACCAAAAAGATAAATCACTTTAAGAAGAAATGGGGATCGCTTCATCTCAGTAATCCTGCTGTCACCCTTACACAGATAATACCTAAGGCAGTGTTACCAAACTAAGGATGGAGACACTAATTTTGAAATCAATTTCAGGGGTCACACTATGATTAAAATAAAATCAGAGTGTAAAAGTAGAAGTAAATATCTGTAACTGCAATGAATCTGTTTCATACATGTATATAAGGATATATGGATAAGAATATAAAGCAGAAACAAAACTATGGTCCCTTAAAAACCCTAATTTCTCCCAGCCTGACCAACATGGTGAAACCCTATCTCTACTAAAAATACAAAAATCAGCCAGGCGTGGTGGTGCACGCCTGTAATCCCAGCTACTCGGGGGAAGGCTGAGGTTGCAGTGAGCCGAGATCATGCCACTGCACTCCAGCACTCCAGCCTGGGTGACAGGGCAAGACTCCATCTCAAAAAAAAATAAAAAATAAAAATAAAAATAAAACCCTAATTCCTCAAGTACAATCTGAGAAAAATTACATCACAACTCCTCGGAGTGTTTGCAGTGGAAATTCCTAAGCCCTGCCCAAAACATAAATCATAAAACTTTCCTACAGTGGAACTGGGATCTGGTATTTTAGCAAGCACCTTGGCTTTAGCTTTTCCTAAGGGAAGACATTTATGTTTCATGTGAATGCTCACCAAGATTTTATTGAGTAAGTGTTTAGGTGAAAGACTGACTGGTATCCTTTGCTTTAAGTTTTCCAAAAGAACTTTCTACAAATACTCCCAAAAAGTTGAGTAATAAGATACTCTACCCACTTTGTACAGCATAAAGGCATGTGTTAATGTATTAGTGACTCCTAACCCTTATCCACTTTCAGTCTTTAACTACTACCCAAAGATTCTAAAGTAAAACAATTCAGGTATTATGGCTTAATTAAAAATATTGCAACTGTCTGCAAATCTGTAATTCTTTGAAAATAAAACTTTCTGTGAATGTTATTCAACAAAAAAAATTCTTTTTAATTTAATAGAGAAGCGGTCTCCCTATGTTGTCCAGAGTTAGTCTTGAACTCCTGGGCTCAATCAACCTGCCTTCCATAGTGCTGGGATTAGAGGTGTGAGCCACCACAGTCGGCCTCAAAATTCTTTTAAAGTAAATATCTTCTTAATAATTTAGGAGTAAGTGCCAAAAAAAAAAATGTGTTTTTTTGTTTTTTTTTTCGGAGACAGAGTCTCACTCTGTCACCCAGGCTAGAGTGCAGTGGCCTGATTTCAGCTCACCGCAACCTCCCCCTCCTGGGTTCAAGCAATTCTCATGCCTTGGCCTCCCAAGTGGGTGTGTGCCACCATGCCCAGCTAACTTTTGTATTTTTAGTAGAGATGGAGTTTCGCCATGTTGGCCAGGCTGGTCTCAAACTCTTGGCCTCAACTGATGGGCCCTCCTTGGCCTCCCAAAGTATTAGGATTACAGGCGTGAGCCACTGCACCTGGCCAGTGTCAAAATTTTAAGGGGGAAGAACACTAGGGTTTAATAGTTACTTTGTGTTGCCGGGCACAGTGGCTCACACCTGTAATCCCAGCACTTTGGGAGGCCAAGGCAGGTGGATCACCTGAGGTCAGGAGTTCAAGACCAGCCCGGCTAACATGGTGAAACCCTATCTCTACTAAAAATACAAAAATGAGCAAGGCATGGTGGTGCACACCTATAGTCCCAGCTACTGGGGAGGCTGAGGCAGGAGAACAGCCCTGGGAAACAGTGGCTGCAGTGAGTCAAAATATCGCACCACTGCATGCACTCCAGCCTGGGCGACAGAGTGAGACTCCATTCTCAAAATAATAATAAAAATAAATAAAAATTAGCGAGGCGTGGTGGCACATGCCTGCAGTCACAGCTACTTGGGAGGCTGAGGTGGGAGAATCGCTTGAACCATGATTGCACCACTGCACTCCAGCCTGGGTGACAGAGACCCTGTCTCAAAAACAAAACAAAAAAAGGCCATGAGCAGGAATGGTGGCTCATGCCTGCACTTTGGGAGGCCAAGACAGGAGGATAGCCTCAGGTCAGGAGTTCAAGACCAGCCTGGTCAACATATCCAGATGGTATTTCTACAGAAAAAGGAAAAAGAAAAAAAAAATAATACCCAGATTCACTTTTTATTTTGAGCCAATGATTTTAGAAACTACCTTGCCTTACAAACAGCAGCAGACTAAATCACAGAAGAGGTAAAACTGAAGCAAGCTTCATGTGGTTCATATTTCATCTCTTTGTAAGACTGGTTACGATGTCAAAGTTTAACCTGAGAAAAAAATGAAACAGCTAAATGCAAAAGAAAATTTTACCACAGGCCGGGCGCGGTGGCTCAAGCCTGTAATCCCAGCACTTTGGGAGGCCGAGACGGGCGGATCACGAGGTCAGGAGATCGAGACCATCCTGGCTAACACGGTGAAACCCCGTCTCTACTAAAAAATACAAAAAAAAACTAGCTGGGCAAAGTGGCGGGTGCCTGTAGTCCCAGCTACTCAGGAGGCTGAGGCAGGAGAATGGCGTGAACCCGGGAGGCGGAGCTTGCAGTGAGCTGAGATCCGGCCACTGCACTCCAGCCTGGGTGACAGAGCAAGACTCTGTCTCAAAAAAAAAAAAAAGAAAAAGAAAAAAGAAAATTTTACCACAAAAAATTAAAAATGGAATTATAATACAATCCAGGAATCCCACTTCTGGGTACATATCCAAAAGAATTGTAAGCAGGATCTCAAAGAGATATTAGCCAAAAGGTAGAAGGTGGAAGCAACCCAACTGTCTACTGACATATGAAAGGACAACAACGTGTGAGCTAGACAGAGATATATAGATATATAAATATATTATACAAAATAGTATTTTCAGTCTTAAAAAGGCTGAAATCATAGACCAGGTGTGGTGGCTCACACCTATAATACCAGCATTCTGGGAGCCTGAAGCAGGCAGACTGCTTGATGTCAGGAGTTCAAGACCAGCCTGGCCAATATGGTGAAACCCTGTCTCTACTAAAAATACAAAATTAGTGGAGCATGGTGGTGCATGCCTGTAATCCCAGCTACTTGGGAAGTTGAGGCACAAAAACTGTGTGAACCCAGGAGGCAGAGGTTGCAGTGAAAAGAGATCATGCCACTGTACTCCAGCTGGGGTGACAGAGTAAGACTCTGTCTCAAAAAAAAAAAAAAAAAAAAAAAAAAAAAGGAAGTCATGGCACATGCTACAACATGAATAAGTCTTGAGGACATTAAGTAAGCCAATCATAAAAAGATATTGTATGAATCCACTTACATGAGAAGTATCTAAAGTAGTCAAATTCACAGAAGCAGAAAGTAGAATAGTTTATAGCAGGTGGAAAAGGAGAAATGGGAAGCTGTTGTTTAAAAACTATTGAATTTTAGTTTTGCAAGATGAAAAACTTCTGGAGATCTGCTTCACAACACTGTGAATGTACTTAACACTATTGAACTGTATCCTTAATGGTTAAAATACATTTTGTTATTTTTTTTTTTTTTTACAATTTCAAAAGCCTTTTAAAAATGTGTATCTAAGGTAGGCATTCCCATAATCCAAGGTATTTAGGAGGCTAAAACAGAAGGATCACTTGAACCAGAGTTCCAGGCCATCCTGGGCAACACAGAAAGAACCAACCATTTAAAAAAAAAAAAAAAAAATGCGTGGCTGACCATGGTGGCTCACGCCTGTAATCCCAGCACTTTGGGAGGCCAAGGCAGGCGATCACCTGAGGTCAGGAGTTTAAGACCAGCCTGGCCAACATGGCAAAACCCTGTCTCTACTAAAAATACAAAAAGTAGCCAGGCGTGGTGGCATGCGCCTGTAATCCCAGCTACTTGGGAGGCTGAGGCAGGGGAATCACTTGAACCCAGGAGGCAGAGGTTGCAGTGGGCCAAGATCACACCATTGCACTCCAGCCTGGGCAATAAGAGTGAAACCTGGTATCCAAAAAAACAAATGCGGCCAAGTGTAGTGGTTCATGCTTGTAATGCCAGCACTTTGGGAGGCCAAGGCAGGTGGATCACCTGAGGTCAGGAGTTCAAGACCAGCCTGGCCAATATGGTGAAACCACGTCTTTACTAAAAATACAAAAAATTACCCAGGGGTGGTGACAGACACCTGTAATCCCAGCTACTTGGGAGGCTGAAGCAGGAGAATCACTTGAACCTGGGAGGTGGAATTTACAGATCGCACCACTGCCCTCCAACCTGGGCAACCAGGCGAGACTCCACCTCAAAAAAAAAACAAAAAAAATGCAGCTAAGCACAGTGGCTCAAGCCTGTAATACTAGCTACTCAAGAGGCTGATCACTTGAGGCCAGGAGTTTAATTAAGTCCAGCCTGGGCAACATAGCAAGACCTGATCTCAAAATTAAGTAAAAAATTAAAATATGAAACAATGAAAAAAAAATGTATATCTAGCTAAATATAGAGAGGAAAGTTTTATGAAAAGCAATACATTGGCACAGTAAAGAATTATTAGTGCAAGGGAAACAGTAATTACATAGTGGAGAAACAGTACAACACCCTAACCTGAGAGAGAATCAAAGTTTACATTGCCAATGAGGGCACATGGCTATCATAGGCCTGCAGATGTGGTGTTCCCGAGAACACAACATTCCCTGCGTAATCTAACCCTCTCAGGAGTAGTATCTGGCAAATCCAAATTGAGGAACAGTCCTTATTACATAATTGCTACATAATTATGTTGCAAGTAAATGTAATACATAATCATTTACTAGAGAAGAAAAAACACATTGAAGGAAATTTCTATTGGAAAAATTGAAGAAATAATGAAACGTGAGATACAAAGTAAAGTATTCTATCAATGTTTCTTTAATTTGAAAACTATACTGTGGCTACAGTTTTCCTTTGATCTTAGAAAAGAAATGCTCAAGCATAAGTAAAGGAGAATGATGTCTTCAACTCAGCCTCAAACAGTTCAGGAAACAAATTTATTTACATAGAGAATGACAAATTAAATGTGGCAGAATGTTACAAATGACTCTCTCTAGAAAGAGTTTACAAGAATTCCCTGCTATGTTTTAAATTATCTAAAAATAAGAAGCTAAAAAAGTAAAAAGCATGAATTCAGTTTACTTAGTTCCACCAATACTTCTACGCAAAGAAAGCACACAAAAAAGAAAATCTATCCCACTTAAGTGCAAATGCCAGCAAATTCACCTCAATTATCACTAAGCATAACTCTATATGAAACACAGTGAGACCCCCATCTCTTTTTTTTTTTTTTTTTTTTTTTTTTTTTTTTTT